>NC_142930.1:23975284-24037784 GCF_046866305.1 Octopus bimaculoides | reverse complement strand
ACTTGACAGACAGTACAAACCCCCGATAGACAAAATATCTTCAATCAACAACCTCATGATATTGTATAATGTGCGATGTCGGCTCTCATGGCTTCTGATCTTAATTGATTGGAAGTGTTATCATGTACATTGTTTTGTCTTGGTATAAAAGATGGGCTACAGCAAATATTCTGCTTAATACCACAAATTTTCTTGCCAGTTGTTTGACCTTAACCAGTTGAGCATGTCCCTTGGTGGCTGACGATATGCGCATCTCTGATCATGAGCTGAAGTAGTGGGGGAGCATCATAGCCATGTGTTGAGAGGACTTCTTTGGGGTTTGATTAATTCACCTTTGGAAACATGGATGTTTTGCTCAACGTTCTTAAACAAACCTTTTTCAGGGACCTTTTGATCGGGATGGGCTACTCGACCTGAAGAAAATTCTAACTGGGCCCCACCTGCGAGGTCATGCGCTGTTTATCTTGATATAAGATCACCATGTCGCGCATATATGGTTGTGATGCATGTGCTTAGTGTACCCTTCTCAGATGGGTAATTTTATAACCAAATAAATAGTGGAGAATGAAGTACTGAAGGTGAGGAAACTGATGTAGAAGAAGCTAGAAATTTCTGGAATAATATTTGGGATAAACCAGTCAATGGTAATAGAGATGCAGCATGGTTAAAGAAAGGTAGAGAAGAAATTGTGAAAGAGGAGCAGCCAGATCTAAGATTTGCTAGTGCTTTAATGAGTAAAGTGTTAGAAAAAATGCCGAATTGGAAGGGCCCAGGATCAGGTTTAGTTTAAGGGTATTGGCTAAAAAAATTCAGTAGTATGCATGTGAGGCTAAAGGAACAGGTTCAGAATTGCCTTAATGGAGGAATAATACCAGACTACCAGATTGGATGACTAAAGGGAGGACAATACTCATTATGAAGTATAAGAGCATGGGTAATACAGCTAGTAACTATAGAACTTGTTTAATATTAGTGTGGAAGCTGTTAACAGGAATGCTTGCAGAAAGAATTTAGGAGCACCAGAAGAAAAGAAAGGTTGCAGGAAAAAGGCTAGAGGAACGCATGATTTATCATATATAGACAAAGCTGTTCTAAATGAAGTAAAAGCTAGAAAGAAAGATCTAACAATAGCATGGATAGATTATAGGAAACCCTATGACATGATCCCACACTCATGGATAAGTGAATGTTTGAGTATGTTCAGTATAGCAGACAACATAAGAGAATTAATTAGCTTTAGCATGAAGAAATGGAAAGTAGATTTCTACTCACGTGATACACTCTTAGGGAAAGTTAATGTCAAAAGAGGAATTTTCCAGGAGGACTCGTCCCCTTTAATATTTGTCTTATGTTTGATCCCCCTCAGTTCTGTATTAAGGAAAAGGCAGGGTAACAGTTCAGAAATATTAATAGAAAAATTAAATATTTGCTCTACATGGATGATCTGAAGCTTTTTAGTAAGAATGAAAATGATATAGATTTCTTAATACAGAGTGGAATCTAGCATAGATAAGTGTGCAGTATTAGTCGTGTGATGGGGACAGATAGTCAACAGCAAAGGCATCCAATTACCAGATGGCCAGACATTAAAATCATTGAGAGGAGAGAGTTATAAGTATTTAGGGTTTAAAATCTAAAGGAAAAGATTTTAATATGAAATAGAGCCTTATAAACTAAATCAAACGAATCCAAGAACACTCATGCACACACACACACACGCACACACACGCTTACACAAACACGCATGCACATCACATACGCAACTACACACGTACACACACATACATCAGTACATATGTGTGAATGTTGTATTCACACGCAACCAACAAGCGTCGAAGTGCACCCCTTGACCAAGTTTGCATGGATGAAGCTGATAACATCATAAGACTTGCAAGGCAGCTCCTTCAGCAACACTCTTTGTCTGATAACCTAGAATACATGCCCAAAGAAGTCGCACAACTCTACCTCAACATATCATCAGATGAAAGGATGAGCCTATATGAGCAGAAGACTATGCATGGATATGTTAGTAGAAAGCTCTGTGATGAAAGTAATATCGATCATCAAAGCAGTTTATCATGGACAAAAAGCCGGATTATTACCTCCCACTTTGAAGGATATGCGTTTGCAATCCAGGAACAGGAAATATCAACCAAGTACCTCATGCACAAAAGGGATAGAGATGTGGGAAAAGCCATAAAATGTGACAACCGATGCAGACTTCATGGAGTTCACAAGATGTCACCCACATCATAAGCAGATGAACGGAAATGTCATCACGATATTATCTACCGATGAGACATGGCGTTATGGCCAGGACACTCTATAATGAAATCCGTCAGAAGGATAATCCCGAAGACAAAGAAATATAAACGCACAATATGGTAGAAGCCATAACCACTCATAATGAAATGGAATACTGGTGGAATGTATCAGAGAAAGCCTCAATAAAATGTAAGTACAACAGACCTGATATAATGATTTGGGATTGAGAAGAGAAACTGTGCATAATTGTAGACATTAGTTGCCCAGCAAATGTTAACATAAAGCTGAAGATCAGTGAAAAAGAGAATACCTATGCTGAACTGTTGAGGAAACTACAGTTATTCAATCCAGATTACAAGTTCAGGTTTATACCTGTAATTATTGGGGCCTTGGGATATATAACACACTGCCTAAATCTTGAGAAATGAGGCTTCTCAAAACCAGAAAGGAGAAAGCTAATTCGAAGACTACAGTTCCAATCAATCACTGGAACTGTAGAAATCTGTAAAACGTACCAGACGTTTATCATTTAAATACATACGGGTATGTCTAGATATGCATCTATATGCATGAGAATACATAAAACATACAAATCTGCACATTCGTACATACATACAAACAAAAATACCCTGTTGTTGATGTTGAAATTCCAATTGAGGAACCTTGGATCTAGGTTAGAAACCGGTTCTTTCTCTATTGGCAAGAAATCATGAAATAAACTGAATAATGACATACATACATACATACATACATACATACATAAAAACATACAAATATTTCATGATTTGCGTTTGTCGAGTATCTGCTGTCAAAATCTGTTTCTACAGAAATATGCAGAACTAACACAGTGTTTAATAGTTTATATACATATGTGTGTGTGCATATATATATATATATATATATATATATATATATATATATATATATATATATATATATATATATATATATATATATATATATATATATATATATGTATATATATATATATATATATATATATATATATATATATATATATATATATATATATATATATATATATATATATATATATGTGTGTGTGTGTGTGTGTGTGTGTGTGTGTGTGTGTATATATATGTATATATATATATATATATATATATATATATATATATATATATATATATATACATGTATGTATATATATATATGTATGTATATGTATGTAATTATATATGTATGTATGTATGTATGTATGTATATGCAGACAGCATGTTATTTCTCCTTATATTTTTCGCTTGCCGAAAATTGCATTTAAAGAGGTATTACAGATATGTCTTTCGTAGGTTTTAGGTGTAAACAATCAATTTGTTTAGTCTGGTGTTATATAGAATTCTAGAACAAAGGTTTATATTTCTAGCTTGATTATATTGCCTACAGTTCTTACTAATCTATTTTCTGTTATATCGGCTTTATGCCATACACTTGCTATTGATTTGATTGAGACCGATGATATATATTTTATTACTTGGAACGAAACCATTTTCAGCTTTTGTTAAATCTTTTTCCATCATATACTTGAATCTCTTTTAGTTATCAGCCCCTCTCCGATTTAAGCTTAAGTTTTTCTACTCAGCTCTGTTTCTTTGTGTGGCGTATAAATTAGTTAATTATGGCAGTTAGCCAGTTTTCGTTTCATTCAACAGCCGACAACATTGTAAGGAGAAATTTTCCAAAGGAACTACTTTCCTTAATCTGCTTCCATTAGTCTCTTCAGCGCATTCAAATGACGTTTTCATATCAATGTCTGATTTCAAGTGTCATCAAGTCATAAACCTGTTGCTAAATGGATAAATCCTGAGAGTAAATCATTGTGTATTCTCGTATTAATGCTATATTCTTGTGCAAATGGTCCCAAATTTCATTTCATATAGCCAATATATTTCCCGTGTCAGTTTAATTCTATATATTTTTTTCAACTAAATTAATTCTAACCAACAATAGAATTTTTGACAGACATGTGTTAGAATATGAAACTACGAAACAACTTTGTAGCTCCGGGTGATACATGAGTCTACAGGATTTGGTTCTACTGAATAAGAATTGGTGTTTATTGTCATCATAATTGTCAGTCGAACTTTGGGTTACGTCAAATCACAATAGTGCTGCTGCTGAGCATATTTCCCCATTAAATTTATGGTTTAATCTAGGATATCTACGTGTTTTTAAATAGAATTAAGTGTGTGAAACGCTGAGTCAACAGATCAGCGTCTATTCAACTGAGAGACCAGACCGGTGGTTCGTATTCTATTACGAGTACATAACCCTAGCGACAAAACATTTAACACTAACATGGTCCTGTTCCTTTAATGGTAAACATATAGCATAAGTGTTGGTCGACTCTGATGCTAGCAACATGTCATTATCTTCCTGGTAAATCTCCCTTGCTTCAGCTGCAACCCCGCATCGAGAATGTGCCCCAAATTTACTACATTGACATATTGCCGAGCGACGCTAGCGACAAATTATGTTGGATACGTTTCAGTGTACTTTTGCGTTTAGATTATAAAAAAATACAAAAAGGACACACACGCACATGATAAATGTATTACGTGCGTGTCTTATGCTTAAAGTAATTTCTTTGAAATTCTAACAATTCTACAGAAAATAATGTATGTTGTATATTAGAAGTGATTCAAATTTTATATATTCCAAAGAGTGCAAATATATTTCCGCCGAAGAGAACATCAGTCAGTCACAAGTATCTCTCGATACATCTTGCAAATTATGACAGTAAAACAATTTACACTCTCTTCTGTCAGCATTGAACTGAAATATATTATGGAAAGATTAAAGTGCCAACGTCCTTGCATATTATTTTCCCACTTTCACCGCACTCCCAATACATATCACCTTGTGACTTCCTCTTACTTCATTACTATATACTTCCCTCTTTATCGTTTCGTTCAGACAATGTATTGCGTTTATAAGAAAAACGCCGATCTACCATGAAAAATATTGCCCCCAAAATTTAGTCTTTACATCTTCTCACAGCAAATCAATTTATTTCAGTTTAGAACAGCTTGCATCATTTTATATTACCTATAACAAATGTCTTGATGGTTTTAAAGAGAGTTAAGTGTATTTACCGTTCATGCGACACAGTGATTTTGACATGTTACGATACACCTTACTGATAAAGTACGATAAAAATTTCGTTTTGGTGGATAAAACATCTAAATTATAACTGACATTAAAATTATTGGTATAGTGTAACATTTTGCTGGTCGAAAACACTTTCACAGAAGTTTCAAAATGATTTAAGTATCATCACAACACAAATTATGCGTAAAAGGTGTTGTTGTTGTTGGCACTCCGTCGCTTACGACATCGAAGTTTCCAGTTGATCGGATCAACGGAACAGCCTGCTCGTGAAATTAACGTGCACGTGGCTGAGCACTCCACAGACACGTGTTCCCTTAACGTAGTTCTCGGGGATATTCAGCGTGACATAGTGTGACAGGGCTGACCCTTTGAATTACAGGCACAACAGAAACAGGAAGTAAGAGTGAGAGAAAGTTGTGGTTAAAGAGTACAGCAGGGTTCGCCACCATCCCCTGCCGGAGCCTCGTGGAACTTTAGGTGTTTTCGCTCAATAAACACTCACAACGTCCGGTCTGGGAATCGAAACCACGATCCTATGACCACGAGTCCGCTGCCCTAACCACTGGGCCATTGCGCCTCCACGTATAAAGTGTAGATAAGAAAGAAAAAGAAAGAGTATGATTTTAACTAGAATACATTTGTATATTTCGAAATATAGTCTTTTCTACTCTAGGCACAAGGCCCGAAATTTCGGGAGAAGGAGCATGTCGATTAGATCGACCCCAGTACGCAACTGATACTTAATTAATCGACCTCAAAAGGATGAAATGCAAATTCATCCTCGGCGGAAATTAAACTCAGAACATAAAGACAAACGAAATGCCGCTAAGCATTTCGCCCGGCGTGCTAACGTTTCTGCCAGCTCGCTGCTTTATATTTCGAAATATACTGATTATGAACTGGCAATATTTGTTTGTAATTTAGGTACAAATCATTGTTATTAGCAAAACTAATAATAATGATTTTTTTTTTATCTAAACTCAGGGAGGATATTTATAAGGCAGTGATATTTATTTGACACCTCTTTATGGCTGATATTGATTTCATCGGAAGGGACCGATAAATACCATGTCGATTTTAACGAAATTTGAAGTCAGCAAGCAGTGAAACATGACTAAATTAAATACTGCAATGATGTGCTTCTCTATGGCATTCGTATGTTTGTGTCAACCAAGTATGATACAGCTATTGAAGAACTTAGCTATCAAATCAAAATAGAAAGGTGTCAAAGAGGGTTATACTCGATTCGACCTGGTATCCATTCTTACGGCCTTGAATGGGGTGAAGGTGTAGTTGAAATTGGCAAAGTTTGAACTCAGAATGAACTAAGACGAGGCGCTACAGTTTAAAGCATTTAGCTTGACACTACAAATTTCTAATAGCATATAATCTATCATGGCACCATCTGTTTTCTAATATTTTAACGTATTTTACACACTGAAGACATAAGCTCGTCTGCGAACATAGCCTTGAATATAATTCAATGGAACGTAATTCTATTAAGTAAATAAAAATGATGCATGCTTATATGCACAAGCATCGGAGAAACAGGAAAGTTGAAATATGAGAGAGAAGAAGAGGGAGTGAGAGTAACATATAGGTAATGTGTATGTCTAAGACGGAAAGGTAAGAGGCAATATAGTTTAAGAAGAAAAAATTCAGCAATCACTTAATTATTGATGACAGAAAAAATGTGTGACTAAGTGCGAATGTGTTTTTTGTGTGTGCGTGCGTGTGTTCCTGTGTGTCAATATAATTACGTATTTTGTGCTTATATCGTGTGTGTGTGTGTGTGTGTGGGTGTGTGTGTGTGTGCGTGTGTGTGTGTGTGTGCGTGCGCGTATACGTTTATAGTAGGGTTGCAATTGCAACGATTACTCATCGGTACAACTGAAATATGTGTTTGTCTTAAAAGCAGTATATAATTATAGAATTAAAGGTAATGCTATTGCTACTTCGGAGTAATCCATATTTTTAATATTGTCAATATATATATATATATATTGTCAATATATATATATATATATATATATATATATATATATATATATATATATATATATATATATATATATATATATATATATATATATGTACGATAGTACCTCGGTTTCCGAAAACCTCTGATCACAAATAAATCATGCTTTATATATATCTATATCAATATATATATATATATATATATATATATATATATATTTGTTTGAGTGTGTGTGTGTGTGTGTGTGTGTGTGTTTGTGCGTGCGATAAAATATATAAAGAAGCACTCATTGACCGAGAAAGAGAGAGAGAGTGGAAGGAGAAACATTGATAGAGAATGAGAGGAGTGGATAGACGTGTAAGAGAAGAGGAGAGAATCTGAGAATGAAACAGTGCAGATGTAAGTGAAAAGATTCACGGAATTTGTCGGTTTTTCTCTTCTTTTTTTACAATTCACCATATATTTCTGTTTTCTACTTTTTGAACGCAAGCTAGAAGTGCCTTCTCCATCTATTATCACCAATTACTAAGACTGATATATTTTAGAAATCTCTCTCTCTCTTTCGCATCATGTGCTAACCTACAGACGTTAATGAGCATGAACATCCTTGCCAATTCCTGAAAATTCATGATTTTCCTTGGGAAAGACTACAACTGTGGACTCCCGTTGCCTTCTCTTGGTTTATTCACTGTTAACTTTCCCTGTCTCGTTTTTTCTCGAGCTAAAACTTGAGGTACAATTTGTATTTAAATCCTCGAGTATAAAGCCTGCTTCACATGTCATCATAGTGTGTCCACACACACAGGTAATCCTGAATGACACATGTATAAGGGACCAATCCTTTTCTGACTTCTGCATACCTTAGCTACAAGACAATCTTCTGGTACTTGATCAATAGCAGGCACTGCAACTCCAGGCAAGACCGAAATTTGGAGCAGTAGTGACTTAGGGCTTAACATTCATACTACTCTGCTGACTAACTTCCGAGCAGGAGCCTCACAACCGGATTAATTTAAATATCTTAAAAGGTTTAAGAAGTCAAAGGGGGATGAGAAATACATTTGGCGAAAACAGCCACAGTATAGGTGTTTGTAAATAAATTATCAATCAATGAGAGACAGAAGAGAAACTTGATTCTGATGGGTTTGAGAGTACAGTGCTGTTTACTTTAAATATGTTAAAGAGTAAAGAAGTAACATTGTCTTCAATATAATACAGTCACTTCCAGCTTAGTGAGTTTGATTCAGCCGAAGCCCTCTCTAGAATGGCTACAGTTCAGTAACCACAATGAAAATATATGTTGTGAGAAAAGCTGGTTCTGGTCGGAATTCACGTAATGAAATCAAATCTGATTTGGTGATGTGCGTATTGTCGTTGTAAACATGTCAACTATGATCGAAATTTTAGTGATTCGTTTGTTCTCGCAAGCCGTGGCATTTCGAAAAAAATTATGCTATTTCTAGCAGGTCCAGTCGATCGCGTAGAAGCATGTTCGTTGGCTGTAGTGTGTTAAATGAGGAGGCGGGTATTAGGTCTACAATCCAAATGACGATTAAAACACGATATTGAGGTACTTTTTTTGCCAAATCACTATTATTGATTTGCTACCAAGTTAAATGGATAATGTGTAAGATGTTATCGTTTATTTGATTAAAGATATTTATATATACCATTGATACGTTTTTGATTGATCTCAAAGTACTAAAAGGTTAAGTCAAATCCTGATATGTTTATCCTTAAATGATAAAGGAATGAAATAAACTTATAGAAGACATTATTTCTGGTCCACTATTGCTTTTCCTATTGTTACACGTATAATCTCTATAATGATGTATTTTTTCCCCCATCAGATAGAAATATACTGTATTTACGATGTAGGAAAGAGAGCATTTATCACATTCATATTTTTCTAAAAGACTGTAGCGACGAATTTGTAGGGCTTAGGGTTTTGTATTGGAGACTTTCAGAATCGTTATACATACTTACACACACACACACACACACACACACACACACACACACACACACACACACACACACACACACGTATATATATATATAGATTTTTTATCGAAACTGCTATTGAATTTGTCTCATGACTCTCATGACACTAAGATATGTGTGTGCGTGTACACACACACACACACACACACACACACACACACACACGTATATATATATATATATATATATATATATATATATATATATAACATTTATAATCATATAGATAATTATACTAAAGGGTGCGGATTGACCACTCCAATACGCTAGAAATAGATGCCAAATGGCTCTAAAAACCACCTCAATATTCCATTAGCACAGGTTGTAATCGGGCAGATGATCAATTGTATATCGATTTCAAACTTAGCGTTATGAAAACACCTTATCTTCCGTACAATATGTCAAATATTTATACATATCCATACAAATATTTATACAAATATTTATACATATCCATACGAACATCGTATAAATATTTGTATGTGTATGCCTTGTAGGTATATGCTTTGACATATTGTACTAAAACAAGGTATTGTCATAACGCTAAGTTTGAAATCGATATACAATTGATCTAAAGGCCTTATTTATTCAACTGCCCGATTGCAACCTGTGCTAATGGAGTATTCAGGTGGTTTTTAAAGCCATTTGGCATCTATTTCTAGCGTGTTAGTGTGGTCAAACCGCACCCTCTAATATGATTATCTATATAATTATAAATTTAGTGTAAAATGTTACCTACAAGTTTTTCCCCTTGTCACTTGATAAAATCATATATGTGTGTGTGTGTGTGTCTCTGTGTGTGTATAAACAACATAGTTGGTCATACAACTTCAAATCATCCCCATATATTCACACAATAGAATATAAATACATATTAAAATAGTGGGGTGTTTAGCACACAAAAACCGAAGGTATAAAAGTATACATACATACATACATACATACATATATATATATATATATATATATATATATATATATATATATATATATATACATACAAAAAAAAAACGTGTGGAAACTTGTAAAAAAGCGTATGAATATAAAAATATATGAAGAAAATATGAATGTATATAGTAAGGCGATTAAAAGTAATATAGTTAGACTATTAAATGTAAAGTGAATCCGGAAAACAATCATCGTCAAGTCCAAAAGTAAAAGGAATCCAGAATAATGCAAGAATAAATCCACGTCTACGGCCGTTTCAAGATGCGGATTTATTCTCGCACTATTCTGGATTCCTTTCTCTTTTGGACTTGACGATGAATGTTTTCCCGGATTCACTTTACATTCAATAGTCTAAGTATATTACTTTTAATCACCTCGCTATAGATATATTTTCTTCATATATTTTTATATTCATACGCTTTTTTACGGATTTTCACACATTTTATTTTCTGTTTTTTTCTATTTTTTTAATTTTCTATTTTCTCTCCCTGTTTATTTCTGTGTTCCTTTCTGTCGAAGAGCGTAGGCTCGAAACGTAAAAGGCTTTCTCATTTCCCGAGCGTTAAACTAATACATCTGTTTGTTGTTTACACACCCGTCTTTGTCTTTTGTTTTCTTGTAAATTTTTAACTATATATATGTATGCTTCTACACCTTCGGGCTTTGCGTGCTAAACACCCCGGTATTTTGATATGTATTATATTCTATGGTGTGAATATATAGGGATGAGACGAAATACGTTGTTTATTTTTTAACCGCTAAGTTTGTCTTTTGTCTCAGTTTTTACTGGAGTATTTGCCTTTGCAGCCTTATCCTTAATTTACTTTTCGACTCCTATAAGGAAAAACGGAATTTAGAATTATATATTTTGTGACTTTATATATCTATATATATATGTGCATATATATATATTTTAGAGCCATTTGGCATCTATTTCTAGCGCATTGGAGTGGTCAATCCGCACCCTTTAGTATAATTATCTATATGATTATAAATGTTATGTATATATATATATATATATATATATATATATATATATATATATATATATATATATATATATATATATATATATATGTATATATATATATATATATGTGTGTGTGTGTGTGTGCGTGTGTGTGTGTGTGTGTGTGTGTGTGTGTATATATATATGTAAATATATATATATGTATTTATATGTAAGTTTAAATAATAAGGGTGAAAAAGTGAATATTATTTTGATTAATATCAATTTAAATCCAGTGGCCTAGCAAATTGAAAAAATCTGAAGATTCAGAAACTTGGAACACGTATAATGCTTCTCAGAAATTTAGATCCTCCAAAACTGGTTTGCAATTAGAAGACCCATGTTTCTCACATGGACAATGTATGTTGATGCCCACGTGTTGGCAGTTTAAAAACTCTTTCCATTTATACTTTAGAGGGAAAAACTCATGATGTTAAATATAAAGAAGTTTTATCATAACTTGCTTTTATGTGTTTTCTATTTCACTTACATTCTTGTTGTTTATCTCACAGATATTTTTATTCCAGTAAATTTAGAAGCACTAATAACAATAACTAAGAAAAAGTTCGCATATCAAAGTTTTGAATGAAATCTCTTTCTTATGGTTAACACGGACAACGCTGAGTACTCTGAAAGTACACACACACACACATAATTATAAGCATACTAATGCCCACTTTTTTCCGTTATGGAGCTTTGTATGCCCCAATATTAAACTATTTTCTATAGACAATATACGGTGAAGGCTTATACTTCAATTTACAAATTATCACTCGCCACCGTCTCCCAATTCACGCAGAATTCGCACATACGCACACACACGTATGTATGTATGTCATTATGCAGTGCATTTCACGATTTCTTGCCAATAGGGAAAGAACCAGTTTCTAACCTAGATCCAAGGGTCCCTCATTGGAATTTCAACATCAACAACAGGGTAGGTATGCATGCATGTACGTGCAAATTTGTATGTTTATGTATGTATTCTCATAGTTGCATATGTAGACATGCTCAAATATACTTAAATGATAAACTTCTGGAAAGTTTTACAGACTTTTACAGTTCTAGTGATGGATTAGATCTGTAGTTTTCTAATTAGCTTTCTCCATGTATGTATGTATGTATGCATGTATGTATGTATGTATGCATGTATGTATGTATGTATGTATGTATGTATGTATGTCGTGGAGGCGCAATGGCCCAGTGGTTAGGGCAGCGGACTCGTGGTCATAGGATCGCGATTTCGATTCCCAGACCGGGCGTTTTGAGTGTTTATTGAGCGAAAACACCTAAAGCTCGCTCCACGAGGCTCCGGCAGGGGATGATGGCGAACCCTGCTGCACTCTTTCACCACAACTCTCTCTCACTCTTACTTCCTGTTTCTGTTGTGCCTGTAATTCAAAGGGTCAGCCTTGTCACACTGCGTCACGCTGAATATCCCCGAGAACTACGTTAAGGGTACACGTGTCTGTGGAGTGCTCAGCCACTTGCACGTTAATTTCACGAGCAGGTTGTTCCGTTGATCGGATCAACTGGAACTCTCGACGTCGTAAGCGACAGAGTGCCAGCAACAAATGTATGTATGTATGTATGTATGTATGTATGTATGTATGTATGTGTGTATGTATGTATTTATGCATGCATGCATATATAATGGACTAAAGCCATCATAAATATATACATTTTGCTGTTTCATAAACTCTATTGTATGAACGACAAACGTTAACTGTTTGATGTTGCTTATTCGAGATTCACCATCTTTGAGCAGACATATGAGCAAACGTATTGCAGCCATCTCGATCCTTTTCTTTAGTTTTTTATAATCGTATACCATTCAATACAACCTTTTCTTCTTTTCTTATTTAAGATGGTAAAGTATGATACGAGAGAAATTAAACTATTATTTGTATAATGTCCATTGCAGACGTAAGCGCTTCCTTTGTAGGATCAACGTGAAAATATATTCTAATCAGGTAATCGATGTTGACTTTTTTCCTGCAAAATTAGCTGAAATTTTGATATCTGATTAAATTTAATAATTCATTACTAGTCTTAAATGAGTCTAAAGCAATGAAATCAAAGTTCACAAAGCAGTATTCGAAATCAGAGACAAAACTAAACAGCATGAAGTATTCATTCTAGAATACTGTTCTAATCTATCAGCTAGGTGATCGATATGAAATCTCTTTATAGAGAAAAGATTGCCTGTTTTCTGTGATTTATGGAAACTATAAATTTAGGTTATTTGTAAGAAAAATTTGATAGCTCTCCGCTGTTTAAATTCGGTTAATCTGGATCTTAAGAAAGTTTGTATCTTCATGGAAATAATGTCTGGGAAGTATCGTCACAATGCATCAGATACAAAAAAAAAAAACTGAATTGTAAAATGATTGTGATCAGATACAATGACACCGTTAAAAACATTGGTTTTTATCTCTTCAGCTGTGGTATTCTGTCCTAGTTTTATTTTTCTTTTGACAAATATTACTTTACAAATGTGCATTCTCCAGCACTTGTTATGCATTTTATCCACATAATTTTGTTCCTTTCTTTTTCGCTCTGACCCACAGATATGTCCACACATCCCCGCCCCATTCTCTCGGATTTTCCCACCTTCTCATTCTCACACTTTAGCTGTCTGTGCGTCTATAGCTTTACAACAAATGTCAAACATTTATAAAGTACATTTAATAGGATTACATACGAGTTGAGGAAAGCAAACATACTTAATATATTGGGTTGAGAATAAAAGACTAAAAACGTACAAAATGGAAATAGTTATCCAACTGCAAAGTAGAGATTGAAAGACATATGTTTAGAGTTGCAGATAAGAAAGTGTTCTAGATCGATAAGAAAATAAATATTGTTGCCTTGAAGGGTCGTGAGTCGTGAGTCGTGATTGCTTTAAATTCTGGGATTAGAAGCGTTGAGATGTATTGAAAAATAAGGAAATAATTTTATTCTAAAACGCAGGATAATGCTAATACTATAGCATTAACAGGATAAACTACCCATATTTTGCAGAAAAAGGTATATATATATATATATATATATATATATGGCAAATGAAAGACGGCAGACGGAATATACAAGAATTTATTAATCACGACAATTGTTTCGACACATCTAGCATCGATTCCTCATGGGTGGAACACTCAACAACTGGTTCAGGAGCATCCGGTGGTGCAGATGTAGCTCATCTGGTGACAAATAAATACAACTCGTTTCTCTTTTTGCCATCTGTGATTTTATTGTTTTATTTTTCATCTTCTATATAAATGAAGATATTTCCTCCGTCTAACTGCTTTTATTTCTACAAAACGGGAAGTTACATTGCAGGACAGTCATTTTAACGAGGTGTATTTATTTATCACCCAGCAAGATACATCTGCACTGCTGGATGCTCTTGAACCAGTTGTTGAGTGTCCCACTCATGAGTAATCGATGTTAGATATGTCGGAACAATTGTGAATAATAATAAATTCTCGTATATTCCAACTGCCGTCTTTCATTTGCCATATACCTAACGATCACTTTCAAAGTAACCGTGCTTTACCAGTAAGCTACCAGGTGTAAACTACTCATTTTATTATCAATTATATATATATATATATATATATATATATATATATATATATATATACAAGAATAAGGGCAGGGAATCGTCAATTAATAATAGAATTAATAATTAACAATTTTGCCAAGTAGTTCAGTATGAAAAAACCTTTATCGGTAAAACCATTTATCATCATAAATATACAGGGATTAGCATTGAGTTGCTTCTCCAACATACTGAAAATTTAGAAATAGCAGTCAAAGAACTACTGATTCTAAACTACAAATTTTTCTCTAAATGGCTGGCGATATTTGTGGCACACACAGAACAAAAAAAACCAGAGGGGAAAGCATAAACAAAACAAGTCTTTAGTTAATCGGATACGATCGTTTCATGGTTAAGGGAATGAAAATTTCCCTATTCCAAATCATCAGTCCGATATTCTGATAAATTTGAAAGTGTCTCTAAAAAATTCACGGTAATCTTTGGCTATGCGACACCAAAAATCAACGGTAAGAAAGGCACTTACGAATTCATCGGCTAGTGAGTTCAGGCATCCCATCTCAAAGAAATCTATTCCATGTGCGTCACAAATAGTCCCGTATGAAAAAAGCCCCGTGTGGAGGGATTACGGTTTAACCACCTAACTCACTAGCCGATGAATTCGTAAGTGCCTTTCTTACCGTTGATTTTTGGTGTCGCATGGCCAAAGATTACCGTGAATGTTTTAGAGACACTTTCAAATTTATCAGAATATCGGACTGATGATTTGGAATAGGGAAATTTTCATTCCCTTAACCATGAAACGATCGTATCCGATTAACTAAAGACTTGTTTTGTTTATGCTTTCCCCTCCGGTTTTTTGTTCTATGTGTGCCACAAATATCGCCATCCATTTAGAGAAAAATTTGTAGTTTAGAATCAGTAGTTCTTTGACTGCTATTTCTAAATTTTCAGTATGTTGGAGAAGCAACTCAATGCTAATCCCTGTATATTTATGATTATATATATATATATATATATATATATATATATATATATATATATATATATATATATATATATATATACTCATGCATACATATATATACATATACAAACGACAGCAAAAATATATGTCTATATATATATTGACAAATGACAGAGAATGGAATTAACGACATTCCTTAATTAAATCATTTTATTTGTTTTGACGAATTCATGCAGATGTAGTTCATAAGTAAGATGCATACCTAGGCCTGTGTTATCCAACTAAGTGCAATGGCGAGAGTATTTAACGAGGAACTTTTTTGAGCAATCACCTGAAGAGGCACGTCTTACACCTGTGAATCATCTTACCTATGAGCTACAGGTGCGTGAATGTGTCGAAACAATTTTAACGATTTTAAATAGTGAAGGTTTCTAATACCATTTTCTATTATTTGTTCTTTTTTAATTCTACGGATTCCATGGAATTCTTGATGTATATCCAGTATTTATACTGTATGATGACACCAGGTAGCTGATAACTGTGGATAAGCTTTGCAAAACATTCTATGAGGGCCTGAATGTCACTTAATTGAATTATACATAAATATATCTGTATACATATACGTATATACATCCATATAGTGTGCATGTGTGTGTACATGTGTGTGTGTACATGTGTGTGTGTATTTATGTATAAGTAAAAGCGTAGCTACAGAAATAGATACATACACGTGTAAAGTCATGTTAAAATGTTAACAAAGTTATATTGCTGTAACAATTGTTTTTTTTTCTTCTCTCTAACCACCATTACTTTCTTGTAATCAAGTGTTGGAAATATACATGCTTTTCATATCCATTCTGTCTTTAAATGCTCATGGGAAGGAGAATTGACGTGCGAGAATTTGAGAACAGAAATAAGAAACTTATACTCGCTGTTCGCCAGCATCAATCATTTTGTTCTTATCAAGTTTCACATTATTCTAATTCTGCCAGTGGCACAAACGACTTCACTAAAAGCAATTTCCCAACATTTGACTATCTTCTACATCTAAAAGCATGTTACGTTTCTTTACTATATAATTTTAATTATTAAAAGCTGACATGGACATATGTCAATTTTAATCTTCAACACATATTTAACATTTTATGGTGATGGAAAATATTCTATTATAATCAGCGTAAAGTATTTTATTAACTGCATTTTGTTTCGTCATTTCGTATCCGATGACAGTAAATATCAGTTTTTGGGATTACGTGTTATCGTTATACATAAACATATTTGGAAAGGGAAAAACATTGATTCTTTAAATGTTGCTAGCTATCATATTTACTAAGGTTACGAATTTGTATGTATGTATGTATGTATGTATGTATGTATGTATGTATGTATGTATGTATGTATATGCGTTTGCTTGAACTAATATACATATATTCGTATATGTGAGTATGTATATATAGTTAGATAGATAGATAGATAAATAGATAGATAGAGACAAGTGTGTGTGTGTGTGTGTGTGTGTGTGTGTGTGTGTGTGTGTGTGTGTGTGTGTGTGTGCATATTACACTAAGTTTGCTTGAAGTGGGACGCTTTTGATCCTGTCTGCACAAACTACGATTTCTGCTTCATTTTTACTCAACAATTATACAAACATAAACAGCAGCTTGTTTCGCTTTGTATGTTTTCCATCGTCGTTTAAGGATGTTTCCTATTTTCTTTTGCTGAATTTGCCAGTCAGCAGTGGCAAACACTGGGATTGCCAAAATTTAGGATAAGCATTATTTGATAACCCAGCCAGGGGGTCCAAGTACAGGGCAACCAAATGCAACTGTTATTATTAAAAGGATTACATTATAAAACATTAATTGACTCCATAAGAATATTGATGATAGTAAACAGCTAAATGCGTATTTGTGCATATTTTTATTCCAGGAAATATACTAAAGATATTATTTCCTCAGACAATTCTAGCTTAGAATATAAACTATGAGCAAATACTCCTGATGTAGATCCAAGAAAATATGTGGATTCTGCTTTCGTTGTTACTCTCCTATTCTGATATTTCTTTCTCATAAATGTAAAGCAGAAAATAACTGATTGACAATTAATACAAGAATCATTGTTTAATCTATGTTTACTCTTGCACTGAAAATGTCAGGGTCAAAAATTTTGTAGGCCTGATTATACAGTATTTTATGTCGAAAGTAAAAAATCTAGTATTATATTCAATGTCTCACCTTTTCTTACATCGAAGGATGTGAGTAAAGAGTTGATTCGTGTACTTTTTCAGCAGGTCAAAGAATTACGCCATCTTTCGATGTTTCGTTGTTTTTAAAATCTCCTTTTTTTCATATAAAGTATAAAGTTTCTGCTTAGGATTAAGTTCTTGACAAGGAGAATCATAACTCCAAATAATTGTCATTATATTTCATTGTTTCTTAAGTCGAACTCTTTAGATGAAATAAAGTCGAAAGGACAGTAGTTAATAAACTTAATGAAATTAATCGCTTATTTTCCAGCAGAGAACTACTCACAATCATTATGTTAATCTTCAATTTTCCAACTTTAATTATTGCATTTCACTGGTTAAATTAAAAGCAAATAGTTAACTAAAATGAATAGAGGTATAAGTACCTACCAGCATCGCAGAAATACATGTATCAACCGTATTGTGTTGTTTTAAATTGTTTTCACATATCCAAAAAAAAAAAAAAAAAAAAAATACATGGAGAAGGTTCACAAGTGAAGAGGTGCCAAATACCAGGAGCTGGTAAAGAAGTGCAGAAGTATATGATGGCGGAAACGTTGCGAGTGAACTGAAGTAGGCTACCTCTGTTTTGTAAGACGTTCACTCAGCAAAACTCTGGGTTTGGAGTTACTGATGCAACGAAGAGGTGGGCTACATATTCCATCACGAAAGCAGTGAAGAAGGTCGCTAAATGGCTTTGAATATAGAGGTTAAAACAATTTGCTGCTACTGGGATTTAATCATTACTAGCTGGATCAGCTGGCCAAGAGACTCTGATATTTAAAGACCCCAAACGCCTTATGATCCAGGAAACGTCACTAATGAGGCATCCCAGAGCACGTACACATTTACGTACACATCCATACACATATAAACACACACTACGTATTCACACATTCATACACACACATATAACCACACACTACGTACCGACACATTCATACACACACACATTATGGTTGACTTCTGTATATTACCTAAATTCCACTCACAAGGCATCGATCTACCTAAGTATATGAATAAAGAATTTGCCCAAGGTATCGCAAAGCGGGTTTAGACCCGGAATCACGTGGATGTTTGTGTATTAAGAAAGAAATGATTAGTAAAGCACATTGTAAATGTTGAAAGTAGATGGCAATCCTTGTTTATTTTTAGATTTGCTAATTTTGCTTAATATCTTATATTAACTGCAGCTGCTAAATTTACAACACGAAAAGGGAAAATGTGCCTGGGCGTTGGATCTGCTACAAATAATATCTTTATTTCCTTTAGGCTTCTTAAGTAAGGAATGAATACTTTAGACAAAGTAGTACGACATAACAGTAATAAAGGAGGTTAGTCATGGCTGGAATGCGTTCGATCATAAATCTGTTCAATCAAATTAGAGCTTGTATTGATAACAACTACATTTACAACTATCAACTCTGAAATCTTGTGGCACGAGAGAGAAAAAGAGAAAGAAATGGGGGAGTGAAGGAGAGCAAATATCCCTACTCATCTCAGTAGAGCAGACTGGTAACCGTGACAGCGATGGTAAACATGGTCGTATGGCCAAAAGACATGGCATTTAACTCTTTCGAACGTCCTCATTCGAGAAGTCGAATTTAACGACTTCAATTTACCTAGAGAAATTGTAGTAAACTCTACAAAGTTGTCGCTTATTACAGCTTTGATGTGTTGTCTTTGTACAGATAAGCGGAGTAAAATGCTGACAGATTAGTGCCTCTTACAATAACGACAGTATTGCGTTGATGATAGATTAGAAACCATCGACAACACGGCTACTTGCCTAGCAATCTATTGACGTGGACATTTGAAGACGCAATACTTGGGATTCTTTCAATTACTAGATGTATAATAAGTCAATTATTTCTATGGTACATTATAAATGCACAATATACCCTGAAACTTAAATCTAATTGATATTTACAGCCTGATACTCAAACTTCGATTCTGATAAAATTAATTCAGCTATTGCATAGCAATTTCTTAACCGCCATAAAATTAGTCGACACAGAATTTTAAACCGACATTCCAAGTACCGTACTTAATTTTGAGTACGAAAATTTCTTCTCATATATTTGGAGCTGGGTGGGAGAGTCACAAATTTATCGAAGCCGCTATTCCGAACATGGATACAAAATAGGTTTTGAGAATAGATTGCTGTGTCAAGTAGCCAGTTTTCAAAAATATATAAAATTAGTTTCTAACTGAAGGGATTGTGAATAATTTAAAACAAAATTCCCAAAGTTGTTTATGATATGGCTGTCCATTTCAGCGAAGCTTTGACTAGCACTAAAATGAATTAAGATAATGGAATCTTGAATATAAAACTGAATTGGATTATTCAGTTTAACTGGCCTTTTATTATCACGAATAGATTGTCACAGGTGCAAAAATCAGTTTGTTCTATCCGGACCGCATCAAACACATTTCTGGCACTTCAAGAACTTGTTATCTACCAAAGTTTTTTGTTTTCCTAATCACATCACAAACGGTTTAAGCCGCCATATTGTTTCTGTATCAATCATTCAACATTTTTGATGCTAAAGCAGAAGACAACTTAAGAATAAATGTATGGAAGCTAATAGATGGTCAATATGAAGAAGAGAAAAAGTAAGTTTCTATCTTCTAACTTCTAGTTTCATTACATACTTACTGCATAACCAAGATACTGTAGTATATGAAAATGGCCATAACCATAAAAACGTAAAAGTCGTATTCCTTTTTACTGCAAATGGGATTCTACATATGAACTGTTAATCAGTTCAGTGTTTTAATTGTAGTCCAAATCCTGAACACACTTGTTTCACATTTCAATTTATCTCAAAATAACTTCCTTGAGCAACAAATGATATGTTTACTGCTCACCAAAATTACTTCCTTTGTATATTTATCTATTTTCTTCAATTTTAATTAAAGTCTGCAAAAAATATTTCTGGAGAATAAATATAGAATAGTTATTTGAAGTATTCTCTGTAATTATTTTGGAGAAAATTTAGCATGGACATTCCGGAACTACAATATGTTAATAAATTAAGAATCAGATTGAATAAAATCTCGAAACGATAACAGACCCTACTTATTATTCTAGTAAAGTTAGTTTGATTAAGTTGATGGATTTTCCGAAATACTTCTCAATATTATAAAAAATATGTTAATTGAAATATATATAGAAAATAACATCATGAAAACTAACGATAATGATGCTTAACATATGAATAATAAAGTTATAACAGACAAAAATTAAATGAAGGCAAATAAAATAACTAGTATTTACAAACTGCCAAAATGAAAGTAATCAACAGAAATTCGATAATTGTAAATTTCTAAATCTGAAAAAGAACATATGAATCTTCGCTAAAAGAAATAAACAAAAAATTACTCAGACATCAATAACGTTATCAAATATGCAACTTCAAAGGTGAGGTTAACGTAAATGCAGCTCTTATTCGATATTATGCGAAATTATCTTGGAAGTGTTGATATCTAAAACGGAAGGTTATAATCAAAACCGTTCAGTTGTTAATGAGGTTGTCAAATACAAGACAAAATAGCGATAGTCTCGTTAATCTATGGACATCAAACTATCTCAGAAGTGCATGATCATGTAGCTTCATATTGAATATCATCTGATTGATGAGAGATTTATGTAACTTCATGAATATGATATCATAATACTATTCTTTTGAGTAAATTATTGAGATCCTATAACCTGGAATGTGTGTTGGTCACGACTAAGGCATTCAAAACTTGCTGATTTATTTCATACACTTATAAATACCTACCACTGAAAAATAGCGCTCACAAATTAAATAATGGTTCTAATATAAAATTAACAAATTTATTTTGCAATGGCGAGTTGAGATCTTGCCTGACAAATAATAATGATAGAAACTTTCACATGAATGTCCTTAAAAGAATGTTAGGATCTAGTAGCTGTTGATGTACATTTATAGTAAAAATGTTCACATTGTTTATCCAACACACGCTGTAGATCTTATAATTTTCATAGATCATATCGACTTTCAGTCATCTTCGAAATTCCTTTACAGCTAAAAGTATGATGAAGATTAATGCAGTAAAATTTGTATTTTCAAAATAGATAAATTGTTTATTATAAGTTCTCCTTTTTAAATTATATTCAGTCCAATAATCTTAATGTGATGATTCCAATACTGAGGCTTCTTTTAAACATGCTCCACCCAACTTTCAATACAATAATTCACACAGTTGAATGACTTTACAATTTATCTATTTGCTAGCGATATAATATATATCAATAATTCACACAGTTGAATAATTTTACAATTTATCTATTTGCTAGCGATATAATATATATCAGTAACAGACTAGGTTAATTTAAGCTACTAAATAAGCCATCAGTGTGAGTGCTGTGGAATGGCACTAAGTTATCTGCAAATTGATTCTGCGACGGAGGCTCCGTTGCATAATAAATGATTTCAAGTCATTTTCACGTCGTACTTACGTGGTAATAATAATAATATTGGGATTATTAGATGTTTAATTAAAAGCTAATTGATACAGCTGATTAATTCCTTCGCTTTAATTAAACACACATTCCACGGGGGTGTGTATTATTTATTGTTTAATATGCAGGTATTCATATAGGGTGTAGAATATAATCAATTACTGTATGCGTGGATGTTAACGATATACCAGGATAAATTCTCTAGTAACTAAATAGACATGCTGTATCAGTTTGGTCATTGTTCAAATTAACCAGCTTAAGACTAAGCACACTCCTGTCCTTCTAAACATACACACTCATACCACACACACACAAACGCACGCACGCAGACACACGCACACACACCACACGCAAACACACACACACACACACACACGCACACACACACACACACACACACACACACACACACACACACACACACACACACACACACACACACAAGAACATCGGTAGAAATAATGTTTTATATGGTGATATTACATGACTCAGAATGTAGTGTCACCCCATGAAATATTGTTACTCCCAATGGTGTGTTTAGTGGGCCGAGAATGTGTTTGGCTTTGATCTGGTTATGGAGCCAATTCCAGAACAATAATTTATATATACTTGGATGTACAGTCATGTAGGGGAGAGGAATAATGATGTTATGGTTTTCAGGTGTTTCGTAACTAAAGAAAAGAATTTGGATTCAACCGGCAATTGAAACTGCATGGTGGCTTCGTTTACTTAGTGCAACATGACCACACATAACAGAGAAATGACATACTGGATTGAAAATATCGCAAGGTGATATTTGAAATATCACTGGTACTTCTTTCATTGAGCTAGGGAAAAGAACATACAAACTTAATCCCCGGATATATCAGAAAGCTTTCATGGGAGTTGCTTCACTTGCTAGGAATGCCAGCCAAAGCTACATAAATTCGTACTTCCTGGTCTAAAACGGAGATAAATCAGCTAATAATGATGATAATGGTTTTAGAAAAGGAGAGGATTATTAAAGCTGCAATGTCTTTGATCTTTGGATTATTCGATGCTGAGTGACCTAAACATCAGCGGTAAAATACCTTTAAGACAAACATGCTCTTGGGGCAGTGTCAGAGAGTTCAATAGAAGATAATCATACTATTGGAAGCTCATGTCGCATACAGTAACATATATTGATTTTATATATAATCAATACTCCCAGAATGAAAGTATTTCGTCGTCCCTTCATGCTCTCGTAAAAAAATTCGATATTACATCATATATGCATTGAGCTGTTCATAAATGTTTAACATATTCTCTTCAATACTTGAATATTTCTTTATTTCTGCAACGACGTTTTTGACAAGGCACAAAGCAAAACACGAAACAATTAAAATAGAATAGAAATAACCGAAAAAAAACCGAACGGCATGTAAACAAGTGTGATGTAATGATGAATAATAAATTCTGATATTTGTGCATGTGAACGACCGTAATTGAATAATTAGCATGGAGACGTTAGAGTTAGATTTTAGATTTCATTGCCGTAACGTTATTTCCGATTACTTATAGTTTATGAATGTAACTCACCAACTATTTATTATTAACCATTTTTGTTATTGTTTAATCTCTAACAAGTGTGCATCAACGTGATGTTCCAAGCAGTAAAGAAATGATAATTTTTGGTCTCTGTAGGTGGTAACTGTGTTAGATGTGGTGCTCTTGGTACTGATGAGATTTTATGGGCTTAGACCATGCATAACAGAGTAAACATATGATCGATGATGTTTTAGTCCAACTCATACGTTTTTATTTCAGACAAAATATATTTAAAATTGTTATTCAATGACTCTTCTTTTTGTATTTTTCTTAAATGTATAGAAAGTGATTTATGGGAAATCTAGTGGTTATTTCTACAATTTTATACATGTGTTGTTTTCCTGATTGGTGTATGCGGTGGCCTTCTCCATCATGGCATGGAACAGCAGCAGCATTAGTAGTAGTAATAGTAGTAGTCGTAGTAGTAGTAGTAGTAGTAGTAGTAGTAGTAGTAGTAGTAGTAGTAGTAGTAGTAGCAACAACAATAAAAGCAGCCTTCTACTAAGGGTTCCGTTAGAGCATTAAAAAAATATGTCACGCGATTCGGTACGGAACACGTATTTCTCTTACGTAACTGTATATATATATATATATATATATATATATATAATCTTAGCCATCAGTCTTCACTGAACGTCATGCATTTTAAGCGACATTAGAATTCCAAAACTACCAATACATAAAGGAAACTATCGCTAAGCAACTTACACAAAACTATACACTAGTTTGTAGTGGCCTTCAGCATTTTTTTTACTCATGACCCTGTATGAACTTATCTATGTGGCTCCTCATAGACACTTTTAGTAAGAAAGAAAATATTTTACCATATACAGTATTTATTAATTGATGCTGTGTCATAAAAAAATATTTGCAGTAGTTTACGAAAGGCTACTGTATTTATGAATATAAAATTGTGTATTACCGAACAAAATTTTATATAACACAGATGTGCAGTAGGAGTATAAGCTGTTAGATTTGCCAACGCATAACTCTAATAATATGCATTTTATTTAGGAAAAAAAGCTAAGAAAAACGAAATATAAAAAATGCTTTTACGATTAGCTATTTATTTCTTGCGACATTCGCAGCGAAAGCAAACTCGCTGAATGGTTAGTATATGACCTGAGTGTTCAAAGGCGCAAACAAGGATTATTTCTCTCTACAATGTAAACGCAGCTTGCAGCTGCGTTGATAGGGGCTACGACCTACTGAAACCAGATTCAAGAAGATAAGAAATAGGTAAAGCAACAACATATAACTTTACGTTTTCCTTCAACATTGGCAGCATCAACAGTTTTATCAATTTGTAATGTAATGTAATGATGATTTCTCTGCAATATGTTGTCAAAAATTGGTGCATTTATCCTAAATGTATCGTTGATCCAAATTTGTATGTATGTATGTATGTATGTATGTATTATGTAAGTATGTATATATGTATATAAGCATGTATGTATGTATGTATGTATGTATGTACATACGTACATACGTATGTATGTATGTGTGTATGTATGCATGTATGTATGTATATATGTATGTATGTATGTATGTCATTATTCAGTTTTATTTCAAGATCTCTTGCCAATAGAGAAAGAGTCGGTTTCTAACCTAGATCCAAGTCTCCTTCATTGGATTTTCAACATCAACAGGGTATTTTTGTATGTATGTATGTATGTATGTACGTATGTATGCATGGAGTCAACAGATGAGATTGAGAGAATTTGAATATAGGAATAAAATGTCAAAGAAGACTCTGCCTGTCAATGAGTTTATTTGTTTTCAGTTTATATTTATAGACTATCATATCAAACCTTGTATATCTAAAGCTTAAGAGAATAAAGGGCATTACCTATTAGGGGTAGGGGTGAAATAGCAGATAGAAATCATGGTTGGTATAGTCATAAACTCATGAGGTTTGGTAAAGGAAAACTTAAAGCAAGACGTTGGCTGACAACTAAGGGTTCCCCCACTAGCAGACCATTGATAATGAAACAGGGGAAGTCTTATCATGTAGTACTATAGTTAAAAGTTTTAAAACAATGTTGCTATATTGTATACATTCAAAGTCTATGGCTATTCATTGGGTTATTAATAAGAATATATTAACAAAAGGAGATTTATGGATACTTTTGAGCATATACCAAATTTATACCACAATGGAGGGAGGAAGATAAAATAAGATTATTCAGAAATAGTTTAATATTTATATATACTGTATACTTAAAAAACTAACTCATCATATGGTAACTATTAAGAGTTACCATATGATCCATAGATGCCATATGATGAGTTACCATATGATACGCACTTACACACACATTTACAGACATATATATATATATGTCCAAGTTTGTGCATTGTTATATTAGTTATTCTATAAATGTTAGCTTTTCGCTTTGGCCCTTTCGTTTCTTTTCTCTTATTACGTTGAAATGTAAAATTATTATTATTATTCCTGAGAGGTTTCCCTCATCATGCCCCTATAGCGAATAATAATAATAATAATAATAATAATAATAATAGTAATAATAATAATAATAATAATAATAATAATAATAATAATAATAACAAAATACAAAGACCTGGAAATAGAGATAACTCGAATGTGGCAAAATACAAAAACCTGGAAATAGAGATAACTCGAATGTGGAATCTAAAAACAAAAATAATTCCTATCATGGTAGCTGCCTTAGGTATAATAAAAAAATATTCAGACAAATACATAACAAAAACACCAGGACTTACAAATATATATAACATACAGAAAATTGCACTACTGGGTACTGCACACATTCTACGCAAAACACTTTCAATACAGTAAACATAAGAGCACCACAGCAATCCACAGCACATACCCAAGGCGCACAGAGCTGCGCTCGGTAGTGAAGTGAAAGCACGTTATAAAAAATAAAACTACTGAACCATAATAATAATAATAATAATAATAATAATAATAATAATAATAATAATAATAATAATAATAAGCACATACCCAAGGCACACAGAGCTGCGCTCGGTAGTGAAGTGAAAGCACGTTATAAAAATAAAACTACTGAACAATAATAATGATAATATACCTCGTTCAGAGATTTATTATTGAATAATAATAATAATAATAATAATAATAATAATAATAATAATAATAATAATAATAATAATAATAATTATTATTATTATTATTATTATTATTATTATTATTATTATTATTATTATTGTTCAGTAGTTTTATTTTTATAACGTGCTTTCACTTCACTACCGAGCGCAGCTCTGTGCGCCTTGGGTATGTGCTGTGGTTTGCTGTGGTGCTCTTATGTTTACTGTATTGAAAATGTTTTGCGTAGAATGTGTGCAGTACCCAGTAGTGCAATTTTCTGTATGTTATATATATTTGTAAGTCCTGGTATTTTTGTTATGTATTTGTCTGAATATTTTTTTATTATACCTAAGGCACCTACTATGATAGGAATTGTTTCTGTTTTTAGATTCCACATTCGAGTTATCTCTATTTCCAGGTCTTTGTATTTTGAAAGTTTTTCCATTTCTTTTAGAGAAACGTTGTCATCTGCTGGTATTGATACATCAATTAGAAAGCATTTTTTTTCTTCATGATCTTTGACAACTATATCTGGTCTATTTGCCTTAATTTCTCTATCTGTGTGTATTGGCATATCCCAGAGTATGGTTGCTTTCTCGTTTTCTGTGACCTTTTCTGGCGTGTGTTTATACCATCTTTTTCTGTTGTTATTCCATAGTGTTGGCATAGCTTCCAGTGTATATAGGTCCCAGCTCTGTCGTGTCTGTGAATATATTCCTTCTTAGCCAGGACTGGGCAGCCAGATATAATATGATTTATTGTTTCTTGTCGATCTCCACATATTTTACAGTTACTTGTTATATTTCTTTTCATTATGTGTTTTTGGTAATTTCTGGTGGGGAGGCTCTGGTCTTGTGCAGCAATTAAAAATCCTTCAGTCTCTGCTTTGAGTCCTGAGCTTCTCAGCCATTGCTGGGATTTTTCTCTGTCTATTTCTTTCGCATTTAGTTTAGCCCAGTATTTACCATGTAGGGGCTTTTCTTGCCATCGTTTTATCATGGTCCGTTGCTGTTGTAGTTTTAGTTTGGATTTCATTTGTTTTATAGCTTTTGTTGTTTCTTCTTCTTCTTCTTCTTCTTCTTCTTCTTCTTCTTTCTTCTTCTTCTTCTTCTTCTTCTTCTTCTTCTTCTTCTTCTTCTTCTTCTTCTTCTTCTTCTTCTTCTTCTTCTTCTTCTTCTTCTTCTTCTTCGTATTTGTTAGGTAGATTGATTTCTTGTTTGTATTTGTCAGCTTCCTTAAATACTGAAAACAGTTTTTTGTTTTGCTCGTGTTTTGTGGCTATTTGTATTAGTTTCTCTTGCTTCTGGAGTAGGTATTTTTGCAGTCCTATGGTGGTTATTTTATAATAGTTTTCTAGCTGTATAAGACCCCTGCCACCTTCTGTGCGTTGTATATATAGCCTTTCTATGTCAGATTTTGGGTAGTGAATCCTATATCCTCTCATTATTTTTCTTGTTTTCCTGTCTATTTTACATAGTTCGTTTAGTGTCCAGTTAAGGATGCTGTAGCTGTAGCTTATAACTGGGACAGCTAAAGTGTTGATACCCATTATCTTGTTTTTAGCATTGAGCTCTGTTTTTAGTATTGATCTAACTCGTCTATAGTACTCTTTCTTTATTTTTTCTTTCATTTGTGTATGTTGTATCCTATCTAGTTCATTGACTCCTAAATACTTATATGGTTGGCTTTCGTCTAGTTCTCTTATTTCATTGGCTTTATCTAGTATTATATTGCTACTTTTAACTAATTTTCCTCTTTTCAGGGTTGCTTTGGCACATTTTTCTAATCCGAATTTCATTTCTATTTCCTTGGTAAAGCCGTGTACTGTCTGTAGTAGTGTTTCTAGCTCTTTGTCGTTTTTTGCATATAATTTTAGGTCATCCATATATAGAAGGTGGCTGACTGTTTTTCCATAGCATTTGTAACCGCATCCAGTTCTATTTAGAAATTCTGTTAAAGGTGTGAGTGCCAGGCAGCACAGGAGTGGAGAAAGCGTGTCGCCCTGGAATATTCCTCTTCTAATGGGGATGACTTTCGTTTTCACAAGTCCCTCTTTTGTTTGGAGCTGTAGCACTGTCTGCCATTTGTTCATTGAGTGCTCTATGTATTTTATGATAATTGGTGCCACCTTGTTTATGGCTAGTGTTTCCAGAATCCACGTGTGGGGAACACTGTCGAAAGCCTTTTGGTAGTCCACCCAGGCCATACTGAGGCCTTTCTTCTTTCTGCGGCTGTCTTCAGTTATGGCTTTATTGATCAATAATTGATCTTTACAGCCGTATGAGCCCTTGCAGCATCCCTTCTGCTCTTCTGGAAACAGGTTGTTATTTTCCAGGTGTTTACTCAATCTCTGCGATATTATTGCAGTAAAGGCTTTGTAGATCGTAGGGAGACAGGTTATAGGTCTATAGTTTTGTGGTTTCTCCGTTTCCGTGGATTTGGGGATTAAGATGGTTTTCCCTTTTGTGAGCCATTCAGGCATTGTCTCTGGATCTGCTATTATGTTGTTAAAGTTTTCTGCCAGCTTTTTATGCATTGCTGGCAGGTGTTTTAACCAGAAATTGGGGATCTTGTCGTGTCCAGGTGCCTTCCAGTTGCTTAGTCTTTGCAATGTCTGGGTGACTTCTTCAGTTGTTATAGGGGCCCAGAGTTGCTCAGGTGCTAAGTTCGTTGTTTTAATGGTCCTTTTTTGGGGTTGTTGCTTCACCGACCATATTTGTTTCCAGAATTTCTCTAGTTCTTCTGCTGTTGGTGCTGAAGTAATGTCTATTTTATTTTTACCCAGTTCTTGTTTGAGTTTTTTGGGGTTAGATTTGAACTGTTTGTTTTGTTCAAAGAAACGTTGGCGTTTCTCATACCGGCGGATCCTCTGTGCTTTGGCAAGGATGTCTTGCTTTAGTTTTTCTTTTGCCTCAGGTAAGTCTTTTTCTGTAATGCTGTATTTGTACAGTAGTTTTGTTTTCTTCTTGTTACTTAGTAGTGTTGATTGTTTACTAATTTCGTTGAGAATCGATAAATCTTTTCTCTTTTTTTAAATTTTGTTCTGGATGTTATTTATCCACAAGGTCTGTTTGGGTGGTAGAACTCCTGTTCGGATGGGTTTGAGTGAGTATCCTGCTTCTTTTGTGGCTGCAGTGTCTGCCGCATATATTATGTCATTTAGCTCAGTGATATTGCCTGTTGTTTCTGTGGTTGTTAGTTCCGTGACGGCCAGGTTTATGCTATTTATTATTGATGTTGTTTTATTGTCTATTTTGATTTTTGGGAGATATAATCTGTGATCCATTCCAAGATCTGTGGTTTTCAGTTCTTCGGTTATTTTCATTTTCTACTACTACTTTCTACTTTCTACTACTACTACTACATATGTTTTCTTAAATACTGCACATTTTCCTCTACCCCACACTCCACCCAGAGTTATATCTCCCCCATTAAATCTTATAATATATCATTATGTAAAAGAAATAGTTTGCCCAATACTCAATACCTGCAACGAGATATGCAGAACCACTTAGAATGTATGGATATTAGCGTTTAAGAAAATGTTAATTAATTCCAAACACGGGGATGTGTTTTAATTACTAAGTCAACCAGATAAGCGAACGCCTACAACTGTATATTGAACCGTCTTTGAGAGAGCGTTGTAGCGCACTACAATGCTGGACATCAATTCGGCCACCCAGTCAGCCGTCCATTGGATCCAATGTGCGACGGCCATGCAATCTGATGTATGGTCACAATTTATGCATAAAATTTTCTATATTCATAGATGAGTCTTTCTACTAGTTTAATAAGTAGAAGCTCACTACATTGGTGTCTCAATAGATTTTACAATATAGCTTCATGTGATCATTATTTGAAGTAGTACTAAGATGTGTGCACGTAGGTATTTATGTATATATGCATGAATATATATATACATATATATATATATATATATATATATATATATATATATATATATATATATATATATATACATACACACACGTACACACACACACACACACACACACATATTTATCTATCTATATATCTACATACATACATATATCCGTAAACGTGATGTGTAAAACAACCTAAAGAAAGCATATTTACGATATTTTTATCGTAGCTCATAGCAACGCAAGAACAGATATATATTTAACTACCTATACATATGTATGTATGTATGTATGTATATATATATGTATGTATGTATGTATGTATGTATGTATGTATGCATGTATGAATGTTTATTCGTTTGTGCTCCCATTTATGTTATGCATTTAAGTACGTAGCTCTGTGATTTTGTATGAGAATATTCGGGAGAGTATACTTACGTTGTCTATAAGATTAGCTTTATACACACAAATGCGAGTAAAAACAACCTCATGAAACTTTATGACTCGTTCAGTCACTTTGGTAGATTTAGCAATCTTGAAGTATTTCTGGAATCAAGTTAGTATAATAATTATCATACACGGGCAGCCATATTGACTCAAATAAAATATTCGTAGCTTCAGCGAACAAACAAATTGAAATATTTCAAATCTGAATCGAACCCGCAATTTAGATTTAGTATTTTATACGCAAAATGAAGATATTCAGCTGATCATAAGTCACTTAAACACACAGACATATAATCAAGCATACAGAGACACACACACAGGTTCACAATCACACACATACAACCACGCACGCACACACACGTTCACAAACACTCCTTTATTAGTGTAAAGCCCACGTTTTTGTTCTTTGACAAAAAACAATATATCGCCAGATTAAATAACATGCGGCAATAACTTATGCCCATGTGTATTATAACTTCAATATCTCGCTAAAACTTACTTCGTATTTCATCCAGTGTGCCTTTCAGATCTTCCAATTGCAACATTAGCTTCTAAGGTCCTAAACAGTAGTAAAGGTAACTTATTTTCAGCTCTGTCTTGAAATGATGTTTTTCTCGTCCAAGAACAAAACAGTGCATCCTATGGGTCGAAAAGCTTGAATTTTTTGCTACATACTTTACCACCATAAGATAATCATGTATCAAATACTGGGACATCATCCTCTGAACATATAATAAGCTTTTTAGCTACATTACAAATCCTTATGTTACTTTATGGAACGTAATAGCAGATTCGACCATACATTGCTCTATGTCCCAATTTCAAATACTACTACGTTAGACTTTACCCTAAATAAACTGCAACCACCTACTAGACATGATGTTATCGTATCTTTTCTCCTCAGCGAATATATTGGCATTGAGTAAACATTGTAAATAGTTATCATTGTTATAATGACTTTTCGTCCTACGTTTGTAAATAACATTAATAAATGATTATTCTTAACGAGAACCTCACACTATAAGAATCTTTGTTTCTCTGATTGTATTTATGTGAAATGTTTCTACGTTTTATCTTCACCATCCCACGGAACCTTTCCCTCCACGTTGGAGCACAGCTGAATCAGTGATAACCTCTGGGCGCGCCATTTTACGCAGTCAATTCCAATGTTTGTACTGAAATTTTGTGGCAATTATTCGGTAAATAGTTATAGATAAGACACAAGCTGATAAGATACACTATATGGTGGTGGACAATTGTGTATTTTACTATGTTTAAGAGTAAGTTGTCTATTTCCAATGTGATTGCAGAACATACACACAGATTACAGAGAAAATTCTAGAACTGCGTGACGCTTTCCACCCGTAGTGTATTCAGTTATAGTTTATAAATATAAACACTCATACATATTGATATGATATACCACTTCAAACATGCGTACATATAAACATGCTGAAACGTAAGCACGTGCATGATTAGGCACACATATATATATATATATATATATATATATATATATATATATATATATATATATATATATATATATATATATATATATATATATATATTCACACACATATGCATAGCGCAGGTATTTACGTGTTCTTCATTACCTTTATTTTGCTTTATCAGTCATAGTAAACAATGTCTGGTAAAGGACGTCTTTCTCTAGTACATATTCTAGGTCTTATGTCTTGTACTATTTAAGATATCAAACGTTTTACTTTCTTCACTTTATAGAGAAGTCTACTTTAATTGGTTGTAGTCTTTTCCATATGGCCAGTTAGGCATATTAGGCAAACATACATCTAGACTCCGTACCGGAGAAAATTTTGCCACCGTTCATAATCCTTCTGGCACGAATAGGTGTAAATATGGACACATAAGAGCTAAAATGTTGTGTTACGTGTTTATGTTGAAAGTGAGAAGCTACACAAGTTTGTATTTTTACTGTATGAAAAAACTGTTGAACAAGACTTTAGAATATTTTCTACATATATATCAATCATTCTCGTCAGTATTCCAAAGCGTACAGGTATAATGTTCAGAAGTCTTCTTACTAGCTAAGATCTATATTGATAGGATACCAATATTGTCAACAGTAGCTCAGTTTGCTGATAACGAGGAATAGAAATGTCCTTATCGCTGTCGGAACTATCAGAGTTGATTTCTCCCACCCCTTCAGAGAGCACTTGGCTGTTAGTTGAAATCCTGTGTATATCTGTCGAGAAACATGTACCTAATGACGTAGTTATTTATAACCATATTACATGTACCTAATGACATTATTATTTATAACCATATTACATAGTTTTATATTGTTTCTCTGTTAGAATGCTCTATTGGTAACAGGTAACGTACAACTTTGTGACGTTGAACGGCTTGTAATTGCAACCAGGACAGTTGAAAATAACATCTAGATCTTATTCAACCGCATAGATACTTATTATTTGTCTTGGGCACCATCATTATGCCTTCAAAATTATGTCTGAGTGTGACCGTTGTTAAGTATTTGTCTGGTTATGTTTGTCAACAGGAGGGTCTCTGAGCGGGACCTTTTCTCTGTGTACGCGTGTGTCCGTTCACGTATGTTTGAGTATGAGTGCGTGCTTGATTGTTTGTGCATGTGTGTGTGTGCGTGCATGTGCGTGTGTGTGTGTGTGTGTGTGTGTGTGTGTGTGTGTGTGTGTGTGTGTGTGTTAGTAAGTTGAAATTTTTTCGTTACACCTGATTTTTTGTCAGCAAATAGGAAACTGAGAATAACGGTTTATTACATTATATTTTACTTTATTTATGCATAACAGAAACCTACACACCTACATACACATACAATCAGACATATAATCCAGCATACAGAGACACGCACACAAATTCACAATCACACACATACAACCACGCACACACACATACACGCTCACAAACACTCGTTCACAAACAAAAACGCGTGCGCACACAAACACATATACACCACATATATGTGCATACATAGAGAAATATGGATAATTTGTAAATATAATATGTTTAAACTCACCGCACATGGATCTCTGTAAATAACAAGTTTAAACGATGGTTTATTGAACCTACGCATATGGATTCCTACATAAACATATTCACAAGCTAGATAATTTAAACCATCGTTTAATACACACACATATATATATATGTGTGTGTGTGTATGTGTGAGTGTGTGTGTGTGTATGTATATATATGTATACATACATGTATATATGATGTGTGACTGTATATATATACATATACTTATACATTCATACACACACACACACACACACACACACACACATATATATATATATATATACACATGCATATGTCTATAAATATGCATGTGTGTGTCTATAAGTGTGTATGCATATATGTGCATGCTTACATACACAGGCACACACGAACACGCATACACACACGAACACGCATACACACACACAACCTTGCAAAATTTGGATAACTGATTATGATCCCACATATGAACACCATAAAAATATTCATTTCATGCCCTCATATCATTAAGTATTGAAACTCTTGGAACATGTGTATGTTTGTATGTATGCATGTGTGTGTGTCTGTGTGAAATATGTGTTAGGGAACATTTGTATAGTCATATATATATATATATATATATATATATATAATGAATGAGGATATATTTATGTATAAATAATGAATGTCTGAATATATTTGTGTGTGTGTGTTTATCTATGTATGTATGTAGGTATGTATGTAGGTATGTATGTATTATGTATATGTGTGTGTGTGTCTTTCTGTGTATTCATTTACATCTCTGTCTCTCGTTTGTTAAATCTCGTGTTTGCAGATATCGATTGGCTAACAAAATATGCCATCTTCAAAGGAGAGCTTTTAATTTAAGCAGCAAAATCTATAGATAATGTGTATGTCAATTCCACGTAGTTAGCATAATGTAACATTTACTTGCATCATGTGTATAAGGACGCTATGAGAAACAAGAAACTTTATCGCAGAAGTAGACAAAAATATTTCAAAGGAAAAGGCTTATACAAAACCTGACTATAAATAATAATTTGAAATATTTGATTTTCTGTATGAGTGATCCAATGTGTGTGATTTAAGAGGAACTAGTTCACAGTGGCAATGGTGGCGTTCTAGCTCTGGCATAACCTTCGTCTGAAACAAGGAGGAATAAAGCAAACACGGCTTAAACACCATAAAAGAATAAAACATGAGAAATGGTTTTTGCAGGTAATGTAAACTGATATGCATAGAGATGGACATAACAAGTTTTGTCTTTACTCACTGGCTTAAAATAAAAGAAATATTTGCAAAAGTTTGCGTTGACAAAAACATTGGAGAAGGGCATACATGATATGTTGGTAGTTTCTGTCGTGTCTCTTACTGAAAATATTTACTGATTAATAATATCAATGCATAAACCATGCAGCGAGCTGGCAGAAACGTTAGCACATCATGCACAATTTTAAGCGTCATTTCGTCTTTCTTCACGTTCAGAATTAAAATTCTGCCGAAGTCTACTTTGCCTTGTATTCTTTCGAGGTCGATAAGATTAGCATTTCTGGGATGTAATCGTCTTACACACTCCCCCAAAATTACTATTCTTCTTCCAAACTTTGAAACCAATATCAATACGTAGACAAAATCTCGGACGAAAGACAGAAGATCCATTGGCTTTCTGTTTGCTTTAAAATCCTGCGAAGCATGTAGCATTAAGAGATGAGGGCTGTGCTAATTTTTGTACAATATGAGTTACCTTGACACAAAGCGTTCAGTCGTGCATTTATTTATGGCTCATTGGCTTATAACATTTCAATATGTCAAAATTTCAGAGTAAATAAGGCATCTGGGTACTTGGTGGTTGAATCATGAGTCGACAATCCCTTAATGGTTATAACTTAATGTGTATCAAGTTATAGCTTCCCGAATTATTGAAATAGATAATACAAGGAATACTAGGAAAGTATCCTACAGAAAACAAACGCAAGGGATATTTCTTTCTTGCATATTACGTTACTGGAAACACATTTCAACTATGTAATTTTTCAATTATACTCACTTTAAAATATACCTTTCGATATTTTCACTGCTGATGTTAAATTACTTTCTTCTAACAGTTTATGCTAGATACCACGTCCCCTATTCTCCGATGTTTTTTTAAAAATAAATATCAAAGTATTAGAATAACAATTGTGTAAGCATATATGCCCGCAGAAGTAAGCAATAGAAATATCTGTCTGTCTATCTATCTATCTATCTATCTATCTATCTATCTATCTATCTATCTATCTATCTGTCTGTCCGTCTGTCTGTCTGCCTGAGTGTCTGTCTGTCTGTCTGAAAGTGCACACGCATGTAAAAGAATAACACGAAACAATATCAGTGACATTTCAAATATATAATTCTGTAGGTTCTAAATAATTATTCTCCAGCACATGTAGAAATGTATATTTTGAAATATCATTGATATTGTTTTCTGTTGTTCTTTCAAATTTATAAGAGTATATACATGTATTATAGCTTATTCTGCTGCACATGCATCATTCTATATGTATATACATCTTACACGTGATTTGGGAGTTAAACTGGATAAACAAGCAAATATAGTTATTACCCGTGCTTTCACACGCAATACTGTATATATATACATACATATAGACACGCATACACATCCATATCCATATACATACATACATACATACATACATATATATATATATATATATATATATATATATATATATATATATATATATATATATATATATATATAATTTACGAAAGATTAATTTGCGAAGGTGTCATTAATTCTATTATTATCCAATGTAACTATTTTAAGAATGATAATAACAGAATCAATGACACAGAGAGCAGGCTAAAAATGGCATTAAATAGCCGAGGGATTAAAATTAATGAAAGGACATACTAAGTATGTCTACCTGCTTGAAATAACAGTCAAAACTCATTATTAAATCGCCAAAAACAGCACAAACTTCACAACGATGAGTTGGGAATCTCTAATCTTGGTAACGCGTGCTGAAGAAGCTAAGGCTTATTTTGCCAGTGCAGAAACCGGTCCACGTGAGTCCAAATACTTGAACGTATGCTAGTTGATTGTCTTAACCGAATTTGCCTTCGGTTGATTTCTGTAGTTATCATGAGTGTATTTTTGACGATTTGATCATGAGTTTTGACCGTTATTTCAAGCAGGTAGACATACTTAGTATGTCCTTTGATTAATTTATATATATATATACATAAATCATATATATATATATATATATATATATATATATATATATATATATATATATATATATATATATATATATATATATATATATATATATATATATATATATATATATATATATATATATATATATATATATATATATATATATATATATATATATATATATATATATATATATATATATATATATATATATGTATGTATGTATGTATGTATGTATGTATATATGTATGTATGTATGTATGTATATATGTATACATGTATATATATTTCTAACATATAACCCAAATCACTTTTTAATGCTTATTATTTTCTCTATGCCATAATTTTATCTATATTTCATTATTATTATGTTTATATATCCATATATTTATATGTCCATGTATATTTTTAGCATTCATATATTTTTATATTTTTATATCTCTAATATGTCAATATATGTTTCAGCATGGACAATTCTTATTTTTATCTTAATTAAACCCGTATATTAACAATTAGAAGTTGATCATTGGCATTAAAAAGTCATAGTTTAGCTGTAGTTTAAAAACATTTACAGCTTTTTCAGTTTGTTATATTGGAAGTAAATTTGCATTTATCTCTTTCCATTTAACAAACATCATCAGAATGTTTTAGAGTTTATCGGAGGAATATAGATAGGAGAAGAAGGAAACGGAAAAGGAAAAGCGTAACAAAGTTCGTTAAGCCTTTAGGCTTACATTTTTGTGTGCTTTAAGGTTCCACGTATGTGTACATTTCATGAATTAGATGAATGGAGCTATAAAGGTGGAAAATGACAAGTTGACCGGCGGTGTTAGCCGAAAGAGTTATACTTGGTAGTAATATCCAGTGTAATTAATTGTAATAAATAACGCTGTTTGAGACCGCTAGATAATGCCCTTGTTAAAATTAAGGATGCTCTTAAAAGTTTAAGTGCGATATACGGTATAAATTGGGGTTACGTAAAAGCCATAATAAATATATAAGTAAATAAATAAATAATAATGTTGTTATGTGCGGCGCGGGCTATCTACTCGTTAATAAAATTAAAACCCAACACCGTCGGCTATAATAGGCTAAATCTCTCGTTTAATCGTGTTTATGCTAGTGGCAGCCCTAACAATTAGTGTGTTAGTCAGTGATCTAACTTTAATGTGAATATATTAAAGAGAATTATATCTCCAGAAACCTGTACTGTAGGTATTAGCAGTATTTACAGAATAAGAATTTATCGTTATGTAAGCATGTTAATTTTTCTCGTCTCATTTATTGAGTAATTCTGATTTGGACATTAAAATGAAGAATTACATTGGACATTTCCATTCGACATTTTTAGTACAATCAAAATGTTTCTCATACTGATGATATAACATGGATGCTTGCAGTATTAACGAGCTACCCATGGGTCAGCTGTTGGTGTGAATTGGGACGACATATTAAGTTTAACCCCACAAAGCAAGAATTGTCCTCCGATGGGCTTCCGTACATTTCCTGCCTGCAGAATTCCATTCACAAGCCTTTCTTCTATTGCAAGCAATAATGAGGTCCTGATAAATTCACCGGATGGAAAAATGAAACAGTTTTGAATGCATACTTACAAGTTGAAGGCTGATCTAGAGCTTAGCAGCAACAACAGCAACGGTTACTACAGTTACTTTCTTGTTTTCTGTGTTCGTTTCTATATGTATGACTTTTTGTTCCTTTTCTTCCTAATAGTCTTGTAGATAAACGAGCCCTTGTCATATTGTGCAAACATTAGCGATAAATATAGACCACAGACATGATTTTCATACATGCAGTCGTGTTAAGCATCATAAAATAGGCGCCAGCGTTTCGTTATCTCTTCAATGTTTGGTTTTTATGGTCAGCATAAGTATACTTATATAATTCACTCGACATAGCATTTCTATATGTATCTTATCGGTCCAGTCAATCAATCAATGAATCAATCAATAATAATAATAATGGTAACAAATTCCCAGTACCGTGGGTATAGAACATAGCAATGAATATATCCTTGTTGTAATTAATTCCTCATGGCGACCATCAGTATTGATTCTCTCAAAAGTTACCAATTTTCTTTTCACTAAATATGCTGGAAATAATATTTTGATGACTCTCTAAAGGTACAAAAAGTAACGCAGAAAAAATAGTACTAGAATCCACAAAGAAATACAATTGTTTTATTCGATTTCATTTCTTTCTCTGTTCAAATGTGCAAACCAGCATATCACTTTGGTTGGGTTTTATGTTGTCTATTTTCGTTAGATGAACTAGACGCCAAAATCAAAACTATATTCGTCTGCGTTGATACTCGTACGTAGTGCCAATTCTCTTTGCTAAATTGGCTTTCTCCTTGGATAAATATGATTCCATAGTTGCATGACAATGAAATATTTTCAAGTTATAAAATGTCATAATCACATTCAACAGAGAACGGAAGCCGTCAGCAAGATCTAATTTCTGAAATGAAGGGAAAATTCATATGGCATTTTTTCATTTTGTTAAACGTTGATTCTTGCACCTAAATGTTCGATATTTTCCACAAACAGACCGTATATGCATGTTATTATGTAGCATCACATGAGTCATGTTTCTTCTTTTCTAACAAACATACACGCTCCCTCCTTCATCATGTCTTCTTTTCGTCACTGACATTTATCCAATGTCTCCTCATAATAGACAGCAGTGCGAGATTTGTAACAGATTTGATTGCTGTTTCAAGTAGGTGTGTACACCTGCACGATAGAATTTCCTGGGGTAAACAGTTATATGGAATTCTATGGAACACAACCACGGGGAATTATGGAAAGGTAGAATTAATTCTATGTGGTAAATAGTTGTACGGAATTCCATAGAACGATATTTATGTCGGTAAAGTCATGTATCACTGGATTTCTTTATGTACATCTCGAGTATGTATGCCAATAAGCTCCGCTCTCTTGCAACCTAGTAAAACAATATTGTTTCTGTGTATAGAGCTTCGTAATATGCAGCAACTATTTTATAGCTAGATAAATAATACTCATTTCACTATTAATGTTTGATTTATGGAGTGAGATAACATTCGCCTGTTGATATAATTTATTTAATGTTGATACTTAATCTAAAGTAAAGCGCAAGTAGTCTAGTCTTGCACTCCAGTCCAACAGATTCACTGCAGATTCAGTAATAATTTTCCTTCATTTTTAGTATACATTACAAGCAAAAGTGAATTGTTCTTGTTTTCGAGTGTATTGCAATAGGCATTCAAAGTGCTTTGTTAAGGCTTTACTCAATCAGTGATCGTTTACAATTTGCATATTAAAACACTGTTTTCTAACTAAACAGCTACACACACACACACACACACACACACACACACACACACACATACATATATATATATATATATATATATATATATATATATATATATTGTAGCAGAAAGACCGCCCTCCGGACGGTTTTCTGATAGCCCCTTGATAATATTTTCACATTTGATTCACATTTCTAGTAAATTTTATATTTTCGTCTAATTATTTCTTTGTGTAATAGTGGTCTATTGCTTAGTAAATGCTGCATTCATTATTTTATGACAGTTATAATCTCTCTTTAAAACAAATATCACAGTATTCCAACAACAGAGGTAGAAGCGGTTTGACAACTTTTACTTTCCCCTCAAAGCAACATAGAAATTTCAATTCAGCAGCCCATCTGTAAGCTTTGCCGTGTACAGGGCTTGGACAAAATAATGGAAACACCTTAAAATTGCAAACAAATTTATTTTAATATGGGGTAGGACAGCCTATGGCAGTAATTACAGCTTGAATTCAACGAGGTATGGACTCGTACAAAGCTTGAATTGTTTCCAAGGGAATTTTTGTCCATTCTTCAGCTAAAATAGTCTCCATTTCTTGTACATACATATATATATATATATATATATATATATATATATATATATATATATATATATATATATATATATATATATATCAATATATATATAAAGTAACAAACTAAGAAAAAGAATTCCTTCAAAGGGATATATATATATATATATATATATATATATATATATAGTTATTTATATACGAAGTCCTTTTGATTTCCGTTTAAATCCACTCACAAAGCTTTGGCTGGCCCGAGGCTATAGTAGAAGACACTCACCCAAGGTGCCATGCAAAGTTGACTGATTCCGAAACCATGTAGTTCGGAAACAAACATCTTACCACACAACCACGCCAGCGCCTACACACACACACACACACATACACACACACACACACACACACACACACACACACACACACACACACACACACACACACACACACACACACACACACACACACACTTATATATATATATATCTTTTTAGATGCAATAAATTTGGCCATAAAATGTAGATGCTTCGCCGGATGGTTCCCTCGAAATTTCAAAACGAGAGAAAAGGAAACTATGATGGTCTTCTGGAAGATTTTCATTCTCAACCATCTGGATTACTGCTCCCAGCTGTGGTCACCAAACAGTGCGAAATTAACGACGAAACTCGATCGATCCAGCAAAGTTACACAAAGAGACATATCAGCTACTGGGAGAGACTGAAAGAGTTAAGACTCTACTCCATAAAATCAAGGTGGGAAAGATATGCAGTAACATACATCTGAAAAATCCTAGAACTTGTACCAAACTTTGATATTGTCAGTCACACAAATAGCAAGATGGGGCACCACTGCATAGCACCAAAAATCCGAACATTGCCATCAGCGCAGCAATACTACAATATCTTGAGCTTCAAAGGTCTCAGTTTTTCAATATGCTCCCACAAAGCCTAAGAGTTGGCGTGGATGTAGGCGTTTTCAAAACAAAACTGAATCTCCTTCTGTCAAGATGAACTTACCACAGATCGGGGCAACAACATCAAACTCACGCTAACAAATGTCACATATCAGAGGAGATTTAGTGACTGTGTGTGGTGCCCCACCATGGCCGCAGTCCTTGGACTGAAACTAAAAGAGAAAGAAATAAACACAAGTATATATATATATTAGTGGTTCGGCAAAACAGTCCAATAGAATAAGTACCAGACTCAAGGTCGGTGCTCCAGCATGACAGCAGTCAAATGAGTCAAACAAGTAAAAGAATGTGTGTGTGTGTCTAAGTGTGTGTGTCTAAGTGTGTGTGTGTGTGTGTGTGTGTGTGTGTGTGTGTGTGTGTGTGTCTATTTATAGATGCATACATAGATGTTTCTGTTTTGGAAAGATTAGAATATAAAAGGTTTCAGGTTTATATTAATAGCTATTGAAGACTGGTAGGAATATTATCTGCATTAACTTAAAGGGCTAGGTTAATATTTAGTTAGATAATTTAGGAGTTAGTTATAGGTTTACTTATTGAATTTATTTACCGATACTGTTTTTGTACATAGGGTAAATATGTTTTTTTTTAAATTCTAATTTAATTATTAATGTTAGTGTTTAATCCTTCCTAGAATTGAGATTGAATGAATGTGGTGATATACATGGTATATTTGTTCCCAAACAACACTTATTTTAGTGCTGTTGACACTGTCGGATTGAACGATACTGCCCAGGTGTCAGACCATAGTGATATCTGTGGGGCAGCTGATGATGGAGGTATGTTGGATTGTTGGTATGGCTGTTATTGTATATGCGGAATAGCTTTATAAGACATCTATTTAGTACCTGTATACATACATACATAATACGTCAGCCTTCAGGACTTTAGTCAACTCATAAGGCATTGGGCAATCCAGCAACCCAATGCGGTGATGCGAGTCGTATATCTTTTTGACTTATATATCCATCCACAATAAAACTATTTCAGCATAAATTCCATGCCCTTATTTGCTATTGTTAAGAAACTTCTTCCTGCCAAGGTGTTTGCAACGCGTATTAATGGTCTATAACGATAGCCGAAACGAAACTGCGTCGCAATATAATAACGGTTACTTCATAGTTGTTAATGAGTAGATAATAATCGGAAACACCAAAGTTTCTTCACTTGCAATGACAATATAAATGTAACGAGGCTCATATATATTTCAGTGATAGTATTGCGAATTCTAACAGAGACTCAGAGAAGTTCAACTGGAAAATTCTCACTGGTCTAATAATCTGAATCGTCGACGATGTTAACTCAGAATATTTGCAATCAGTAATATAACTTATTACCATACTACATTCATTGCAACTATAAAAATGCCATCAATATGCATTACATCTCTTGACGGTGAGATTAATGGTCACTATCAAATACATTATCTTCATAACGTATAGAAAATTTGGAGATTTCGAAACTTCAAGTTTAAATGTATTTTCCCCAAGCAAGAATTATCTTAAGGATGGCGATAGATATTGCTTGTTTTGGTTCTATGCAAATGTGATATGGAAGCTACTTAATAAGTTTTTCCAAGATATAATTGATGAGGAGGTCTAAGACAAACTTCGTCATATCCTGATTAATAACACCACACTTGAGATTAGATCACATCAGAGAAGTTATACATGAAATTAATCCATTTACATGAGGTAATGAGTCATAGAATTTATCTTATCTCTGTTATATTTCCATTTAAGTGTCTGACAAATATATTTTCTACTAAAGGAAACTGTATTTTATTTTGTGAACACCTCTGTATCCCAGAATCATTGTACTTATATCTAGAAGTGACACAATGCACAATAGTCTTTCTCAGAGACTCTCGATCACAAGTAGTTGGATTAGATCTGCGCTTCAGGAACCAGTTTCCCGATAGTTTATCACATGTACATAGCAGTAGTGTAAACCAATTTGTATAGTACCATAGCTGCATCATGATTTCTTTGGTTCCTCTTCTAACACATGATTACAAAACAAAATCCTGCTCAAGGAGACCAGAAGTATAATTATTGTATTAAAGTGGTTGATGAACTATCGCTTTTAAACACCCTGCTACGAAATACAAAAAGATTAGCATTGATTTTCAATAATATGAAATTATGTAACAAATCTTTTCAAGTAGAAAGCCTCCCCATATTCTTTTTTCTCCGGTTCTAAATCAATGGCATTCTATTAAAAATCTTAAGTAGCTATACGCTCGAATCATTAACAACAAAGAAATCATAGATTTAGAATTTATTGGGTTGACAACGTAAACATTTACTCCAGTAACATTGAGAAAGTCTACATACAAGGTTATTTAATAAAAACGCATTCATCAGAACGGAATTTGATAACGATGAAAACTGCATTTATCATAAGCCAGATAACAACTACTCAGAAGACGCCATTATGAAAAATATGTCTAAATCTTGTATATGGATTATATATTAAGTGTTGCGCCAGAGAGGCAATACTCAACGGCCAATATCAATTATGTGGCAAACAAGCTACTATACGGCAGCATTAGGAAAATATTCATAACTTGAACCATATATGAATAAGAAAATATATTCAAAGATCAACTACAGAAAATACCTGTTACGCTGTAATACGAAGAAACGTAAGATTTTCTGCGTCGGTAAATAGTAATGTAAATAAAACATTAATTCCTATCATAGTAGGCGCATTAGGTATGATTAAAAAAAGACATTCAGACAAGTGCATAAAAGAAACACCAAGACCAACAAGCATATATAACATACAGAAAACAGCACTAATAGGCACCGTACACTTCAATACAGTGAAGATAAAAGCATCACAACGAACCACAGCACATACCCAAGGTACACAGAGTTGCGCTCGGTAGTGCAGTGAAATCACGTGATAAAAATAAGACTACTGAATAATAATAATGATAATAATAATAATAATAATAATAATAATAATAATAATAATAATAATAATAATAATAATGATAATAATAATAATAATAATAATAATAATAATAATAATAATAATAATAATAATAATACCAAAGAAATAGATATGATACCAAGGAAATAGATATAATACCAAGGAAATAGATATGAAATTCGGATTAGAAAAATGTGCCAAAGCAACCCTGAAAAGAGGAAAACTAGTTAAGAGTAGCGACATCACACTAGATAAAGCCAAAGAAATAAAAGAATTAGACGAAAGCCAGCCATACAAATATTTAGGAGTCAATGAACTAGATAGGATACAACACACACAAATGAAAGAAAAAATTAAGAAAGATACTATAGACGAGTTAGATCAATACTAAAAACAGAGCTCAATGCTAAAAACAAGATAATAGGTATTAATAATTTAGCTGTCCCAGTTATAAGTTACAGCTACAATATCCTTTACTGGACTCTAAACGAACTATCTAAAATAGACAGGAAAACAAGGAAAATAATGAGAGGATATAGGATGCACCACCCAAAATCTGACATAGAAAGCTATATATACAACGTACAGAAGGTAGTAGGGGTCATATACAGCTGGAAAACTATTATAAAATAACCACCATAGGACTGCAAAAATACCTACTTCAGAAGCAAGGAAAACTAATACAAATAGCCAAAAAACACGAACAAAACAAAAAACTGTTTTCAGTATTTAAGGAAACTGACAAATACAAACAAGAAATCATACTACCTAATAAATACGAAGAAGAAGAAGAAGACGAAGAAGAAGAAGAAGAAGAAGAAGAAGAAGAAGAAGAAGAAGAAGAAGAAGAAGAAGAAGAAGAAGAAGAAGAAGAAGCTATAAAACAAATGAGATCGAAACTAAAACTAGAACAACAACGGACCATGATAAAACGATGGCAAGAAAAGCCCCTTCATGGCAAATACTGGGCTAAAGTAAATGCAAAAGACATAGACAGAGAAGAATCCCAGCAATGGTTGAGAAGCTCAGGACTCAAAGCAGAGACTGAAGGATTTTTAATTGCTGCACAAGACCAGAGCCTCCCCACCAGAAATTACCAAAAACACATAATGAAAAGAAATATAACACGTAACTGCAGAATATGAAGCGATGGACAAGAAACAATAAATCATATTATCTTTGGCTGTCCAGTCTTGACTAAGAAGGAATATATTCACAGACACGACAGAGCTGGGACCTACATACACTGGAAGCTATGCCAACACTATGGAATAACAGCAGAAAAAATATGGTATAGGCACATGACAGAAAAGGTCACAGAAAACGAGAAAGCAACCATACTCTGGGATATGCCAATGCACACAGATAAGAGAAATTAAGGCCAATATGCCAGATATAGTTATCAGAGATCATGAAGGAAAAAAATGCTTGCTAATTGATGTATCAATACCAGCAGATGACATCGTCTCCCTAAAAGAAATGGAGAAACTTTCAAAATACAAAGACCTGGAAATAGAGGTAACTCGAATGTGGAATCTAAAAACAGAAACAATTCCTATCATAGTAGGCGCATTAGGTATGATAAAAAATATTCAGACAAATACATAACAAAAACACCTGGGCTTACAAATATATATAACATACAGAAAATTGCACTACTGGGCACTGCACACATCCTACGCAAAACACTTTCAATACATCACAGCATAGCATCACAGCAAACCACAGCACATACCGAAGGCACACAGAGCTGCGCTCGGTAGTGAAGTGAAAGCGCGCTATAAAAATAAGTCTACTGAATAATAATAATAATAATAATAATAATAATAATAATAATAATAATAATAATAATAATAATAATGATAATAATGATAATGATAATAATGATAATAATAATAATAATAATAATAATAATAATAATAATAATAATAATTATTATTATTATTATTATTATTATCGTTATTTATTATTATTATTATTATCATCATAAAGTACTGATGAAAATGATTTCTATCTTAATTTGTTCCTTAGAGAGAAGAGTATAGCCGTTTGATATATCCCCAGTATATTAATAGTAATATTGATAATACTATTTTGAAATTGCCTGGGATTGAAACAATGAAGAGAACAAAGAAATCCGATATGAAATGTTTTAACTCATATAGCTTGTCAGTTTTTTCATATCTCAACCGCCTTCTACATTACTCAAACAGGAAAAAAAAAACAATAAAAACAATAACAGCCATAATTAACGGAAGTCTATGTTATAAAGTAAGAAGTTGATTACACAGTTAAATGATTGATATAAATTGTTTAATCAGACGGTCACAAATTATAGCGTAATGATTTATACAAATGACGAACGAACGTAGGTGATACTTTACTTCAGCTGATTAAAAGACAACTCATTCTCGCTATCATTTTCAAATTAGATAATAAATTTAATTAAGCAATTTAGAGACGGAAGAGTATCAATTAGCAATGTTTTGTAACTTACAAAGTGTGAAACATCTAAATGCATAGAAGTAACGATAGCGATTTTAACATAGACACACCGGCGGAAGTTTTGATGGAAGATACAGTTATATTATATTGGTTCAATCTTAGTTATTAAGTAGGACACTGGGTAGTTTTGAATATTATTCAGTTATGTCTGGTCGGAAACGGAAACATCTGAACAATTCAAGATATTTTGCCGAATATGTCACCTGCCGACTGTCAAGTGAAATAGCAGCAGAATGTTGGAAATGTTGGTTCAGGCATCTTTTGAATTTTTAAAATATGTTAAAAATTATTTGAAATGTCCTTCATTGTAAAGTATCTATCTGAAGAAAACGGTTTCTTTGGAATTGATATAATGTACTCATTGATCAATTAAATGAGTCGATAGAAACGACCGTAATGGATTGACACCTATCCTTCATTTGTTATTTATTTATTTTATTTACCTGTCTCAGAATCAGCCCTTCGAATATTCTCAAGTTTATTACGGACAAATAAAGTGTTCATTGCTCTGACTAGCTCAAGAGCGGATTGTATATTCAGCTGAATCTAATTTTCTGCAAGCACTACAAGAATTTTATTCTGCGGTACTTATATACCAAGGTTGATATTTGCAAATTATTATTTTGAGTGTATATTATTCCAGCTTAACTAGGTGCATCAACTAAAGTACCTTATTCAACGGAATATTACATAGACGCCGCCGTATTGTTATATATATATATATATATATATATATATATATATATATATATATAACAACACGGCGGCGTCTACAACAATAACAACTCCTCCTCCTCATCCTCCTCCTCCTCCTCCTCCAACTACTACTACTACTACTACTACTACTACTACTACTACAACAATAATAACAACGGAGGCCAAACAAGTTAAGCAGGATGTATGACTTCATCCATCTGTTTTTCAGCGTATTAAATATTTCGATCATATATATTTAGTTCGTCCATAAAAAAGTTATGGACTACATTAGATTCTCTTGTTATAGATTATCAGTGGATTTCTGTAAAAGATATGATGGTGTAATTAACCCATATTGTCTGTCATCAAGATACATTGTTACAATGCTTCTGCAATGTTTGCTCTCTTCAGACAATATAGTTTAAATTATCAAGCTACGCGGTACAACTCTGTACCCCTTTCTTACCGCTTATTTGCCCATAAATGACTATATGAAGAAATTCCCAATCGTCTCGGAGGAATTGATTCAAACAGCTTAAGTACAGTTTGTGCACAATGTTAAAGTAGGTTGATGTGAACCTATAGCCCTCTGCTAAGGCAGTGATTTATTGGCTACAGGTTTTGTTCGAGTCACAGCACGCCAGTTTGATATATCAATCAGTTCTTCCATAGTTCTTAGAAATATATCAATAAATGACTTCATTTAAAAGCCAAGGCGAGTGACTTAGTGGTCAGGGTTTTCGGCTCACGATCGTAACATCATGAGTTCGATACTTGACGTAGCGTTGTGTCTTTGAACAAGGCACTTTATTTCAAAAATGCGTAGTGTCAGTATTTCAAAGAACCAGCCTTGTCACATTCTGTATCACGGTGAATAATTCAAAAGACTTCGTTAAGGGTACACGCATTTGTGAAGTACTTAACCACTTGCACGTTAATTTCACGAGCAGAGTGTTCCGTTGTTCGGATCAGCTGGAACCCTTGTCGTCCTAACCAAAGGAATGCCAATTATAAAGGCCAACATCTTGCACTGATAGCTAACTATTAAACTTCTCCTTGATGCCTTCCCATTATTCAGCTTTTCCACTGCTTTGATGGCAGTTCAGCGTCGATTTTATAGGGTGCGCTGTTGATGTTAACACACTACTCATGCTTTATGGTGTCTAATAATGATACATTCTAATTAAAATCATTCCTTCTAAATATATTTTAGACTAGAATGATTTTCCAGCTCTCTAGGGAAGTGGGCTCTTTTCATAATCGCATTGCTTCCCTTCATCCACCAATGTGCAACCTATGGACTGGGAGTGTTTCAGCATTGATACGGGTTGTTTCAAATATTTTTCTCGATACCAGAATATTTCACTCTCAGTTTTGTGTTTAGATTTTAATATTTCTCCCTGAATATTAAGAGTGATGTCTCAGTAAGATGTTTTTAACTTTTCTACGAATTATAGATGTACTGTGAACTTATTTGCTAGGTGCATAAAATGAGTAGATGGATGGAGATAACTGAAAAGAAAAATTCCTGTAAGTTCTAGGATACAGAGTCAATGTAAATACTCAGGCACACACACACACACACACACACACACACACACACACACACACACACACACACACACACACACACACACACACACACACACACACACACACACACACACATGAATTTTATGGTTGTCTTGAAGCTTATGTATATTGGGTTCTACACCAGGTTGCAACGTCTATGCACACACACATATGTACATATATGTACATATACATATGTGTGTGTTTGTGTGTGTATGTTTGTGTGTGTGTGTGTGTCTGTGTGTGAGTGTGTGTGTGTGTCTGTGTGTGTGTGTGTGTGTGTGTATGTGTACATGTGTATGTTTAGCTGTCTTGCTACACCCCAATGACCAAAAGCTTCGGTAATCACTGGTAGCGTTGTAGTTTCTACAAATATATTATTAAGTTATAGCAGAAACTATTACAATTTTGATGGGTGCAAAAATTCAGCTGCCTTTACAAAGGAGTGAAAGTACATGACTATATAAACGCCAATAACAATGCCGTGATCAATGTAATAAGTATGCAAGACGAACATGGATTGGCAAATAGAATCCATTTACTATTACATTGAAAATCAAGGGTTTGAACGATCCTATGATGAGATATATTGGTGAAAACCGGAAGCATCCGGGGAAAAGCTTTTAAGCTACAAATAACTCATCGTTTAAAACATTGTATATTTTATCTTGTACATACATCAATCTAGCCTATTGGTGTTTTAAAACTTTTAGGTCATTGGTGTAATGGTTTTTAATGTTTTTACACATATCTATCATATGATGCATTATTAACTGGTGTTCTTAAAAAATTGTCATCGATGTATGAATCGAATCGCTCTGCGGAAAATGTAGTCTTTGAGTAAATTAAGATGAAAAACTGAAACTAATAAAAAGAAAGTGTGTGTGTTAAAGTGGGAAAATAAAAAAAGAAACCTTCCAAAACATTTTGAAAAACATCTAGCGTTTTATTAGAAATGCTTCACCATTATCTTTTATTAAGTCTGTAGCATAGGCTGAAACGAGTTACTTTTTCTTCTTCAATTATTTATTGAATAATGTAGATAAAGGCCGTTATACAAGTGTGCCTACCGAATGCAATAATTATCAATATGCAATCTCGGACTATACACATACTAACTCGAACTTAAAAACGCAAGCACACACATACACACACACACACACACACACACACACACACACACACACACACACACACACACACACACACACACACACACGTATATATGTATATAATTCTATATAGAGATATCTACCTTCCGCACACAAAATCACGCACACACACATATTCTCACAAACAATCTTCTATGTGTATATTTATGCATGTTATGTATGTATTTACATCATCCATCCATCCATACATACATACATACATGCATACAAATGTGTGTGTGTGTGTGTGTGTGTGTGTGTTGTGTGTGCGTAATCTTCGAGCGACATAATTTGGTTGTTGGACTATAAACTAACCACGATCAATTCCTGGCTGATCTAATATTCGTCTGTTAAATACACTATACATGGTCTTTGCATTGAAGTCAATACTTTTCTGAGAGATTTCGTCCTCTATACTTAAACGCTTTCGTTAGTGATATGACTCTTCCAAACGCGGTATTTTAAAGCAGTTGTCCAGCTATATGCTTCCGGCAAGAAAAACTGGGAGCTTTGATTAGCTGAAACCTAAACTTCAATATGTAATAATTTTCTAAAATCTCTGACAAATACTGGTATCTTGTTTGTTACCGTACTCCTGAAGCTCATATATGCGTTCAAATACATACATACATACATACATACATACATACACACACACACGCGCACGCACGCACACACACACACACACACACACACACACACATACATACATATATATACTTTGTTTAAAGCAACAGAAATATAACAAAAGACTGTTACTCGGAGTTTCACGTTCCCGTTCATCGGACAGTTTTTTTTCCTAACAAAACTGTCCGATGAACGGGAACGTGAAACTCCGAGTAACAGTCTTTTGTTATATTTGTGCTGCTTTAAATAAAGCATATTACTCTACCGCTGGTAGTTTTGTACTCTTTTTTCCACCTTGTTGCACATTTTATATGCTTACTCCGGTATATATATATATATATATATATATATATATATATATATTTATAAAATATATAGTTTTAGGGAAAAATTTCCTTTCTATTTGAAAATTAGTTATGAAACACGTGTAATCATTTTATTATATGTATCTTATGATATTTACTTTGCTTTATATTATACTCATTTATTGTGCTTTTAATTGTTAATTTTTCTATATGTGATAGTGGATTTTCATCGATGAGTTCTTGAAACTTGGTTATTTTCCCTAAAACTATATATTTTATCTATAAAACTCAATTTAATTTTAATTCTTTATAAATTGATTTTAATTGAGTTTTTACCTGTAATTTTGGATTTTGTCCCTAATATTATATATATATATATATATATATATATATATATATATATATATATATATATATATATAAGGTAACCCTATAAACAGGCTTTCACCAGTAATAAATAAATATGATGGTGTTGTTGGAGGTGTGGTGGGGGTCGTGGTCACGTTGATATTGTTATTTCCGGATGTAGAGAGGGTGCTACGATGTTAACGCTGTAGCCGAAGGTGTTAAAATATTTGATATTATCGTTATTATTGCTATTTTCCTCGGTAGGGGTGCCGTTCTCGTTGACAGGGCTACCATTATTCACGTCTATGCCCGTGCGTCTGTTAGGGGCGCTGCTGCTACTGTTGGTGCCGCGGCCGATAGAGTTTGGTCTGTCACTGCTGGACTGAGAACCATCAGTGGGTTTGTTGATATTACTGAATGTAATATGTTTGCTCTGACCATTGTAAAGGAACCTCTTTAACCTGTATTGATCTAATATAATTCTGGTATTAACCCTGTAACATATTATCCTGTATATTTTCGTTCAGAGATGTCTAGTAAATATACACTTGAACGCAAATATACGTTACCTTTCATAACGCAGTGATTATTGAAGTAGAAAGAATAGGAGATACCGTAAAAATATCCTGAAGCAGTGATGGATTAAAGAAAACAAACCCAGCATAACAGCTCCCAAGCCAGGACGCCCTAGAAAGAAAACACTTTGGCTTATCTTACAAAAAGATATTTCCACAAATTATCCCTTCAACTGAAAAATAGAAGAGTCCATCAAGAGTTTGTGCTGTCTGCAGTTGAAAAGGGGATGCAGCTGGAAAGAATATTCGAAGAGAAAGCAGATACTTTTGTCCTGAGTGTGATGTTGGCCTTTGTGTTGCCCCTTGTTTCAAAATATAACATACATCACAAGTCTTCTTACAGAACATGAAATATCATCCCTTTTTTAAATATATATGATAAACAAGTTGTCTTTCTCATATTCTTTTATTCTCTTTTTCTTTCAACAATGCATCGTAAAAAGATTTCTTGGTAATTTCAGTTATTTCATTATGTTTTTTTATTCTAAAAAAAAAAAGCCGAGATAATTTGGGATAAAACTGTCATGAAAGTTGAGGTGTCAGTAACTTCATAATAAATCATAACTAATCCAAAATAATTTGTGTACTGATTCTTCCTTATAAACAGATTCAAAATAAATAACGGAAAAAATACTTTTTGTGTGGAAATTGAAAGAAAATGTGTATATTATGAGATTAAGAAACATTTATTGAACACCAAATGTTTTCGTTTTAAACAAACTAAATGTGCATTTTAAGAGATACAGTAAAAAATAAAAGTTAAAGGAACTCGAATCCATCACTCTTATTTCACCAGCAGTGTAATGACAGTTGCTCAACCTTTCGCTTACTACTACTACTACTACTACTACTACTACTACTACTACTACTACTACTGCTGCTGCTACTGCTGCTGCTACTGCTGCTGCTGCTGCTGCTGTTGCTACTACTACTACTACTACTACTGCTGCTGCTGCTTCTGCTGCTACTACTACTACTACTACTACTACTACTACTACTAGTAGTAGTAGTAGTAATTAATAGTAGTAGTAGTGGGTTGTGTCAGACAAAAACAATAATAATCTAAAAATTAATAATCATTAAAATTTTAGTTTAAGGGCTAATTCCATTCCAAGCTCCTCTGGCGTTGGACTATTTTATTTTTCCGTTCTTTTCCTATATACATTATTTGAAATGCCAATATTTTCAGTTTGTTTTGTACGTGTTGTCGGAAATAAATGAAATCGTAATATTAGCATTTTTATGTAACTTTCGATTTGTGTATTTGTGCATTTGACTATCGGTTCGTTTTACTTGGCCGTAGGTGTTACAATATGACCAGAGCCAAAAACGTTTATATCTCAAAACTACATAGCCTCAACCACCTTAAATTTGTAAATTAAAAGATTCCTCCGTCGGTTTTCCGGATGAACATTTTATTTGTCGAACAACTGAATATCTTGCACATTGGATGAGGATACAGGTGACAGAGTATTCCAAAATGGATCATTAAATAACAAACAAAGTTTTTTGTATAGACTTCTACACTATTTTGTACCTGATCATTTTCAAACGCAATGTTTGGGGTGAGACAACACGATGATAAGAGATACTTGCCCAAGTTATTACACAGTGAGATCGAATTCGATACTTTGTGATCGCTAATCGAAATTCTTAATCGCTTGGCCGTAGTTGCATATTGTAAATTAGTAACTCGCACATATATATAAGCATGAACACTGACACATGCATCCACACGCACACACATGGCAGCATTGTTCACCGTTGAGAAGCATTGAGACGCTAAATATGATTTCATTAGTATGCAGATTGTATTTCCTTTTGTGGGAATTACTTGTATAGGTATGGACACTGGGTAACTATTAACACACACATATATCTGTATATGTGAGTGTATATATATATATATATATATATATATATATATATATATATATATATATATATATATATACATACATATATATACATATGTATATATGTACGTATGTATTTATATGTGTATGTATTTATATATATACAGTTTACAGACAATGTATTCGATGGTTTCTATATCGCAAATGTTCCCTGGATCTCATTGTTACACAAAAGATTAATTATATTCACATAAATATGAGAATTCTAACATAACGTGACAAATTCTATGAGTTAACACAATACTCGAGTCGAGGACAGTTAATCGTTGTTCAATAATGATTAACAAAAGCAAACCAAAGCAAGGGTTTCAACTCAAAATGAGGAGACAAAAGCAATTAGAAAATGAATTGATGCATCAGAGTCCTTAGTTTGAGCATTGTAGCGTAGTGGTAAGTTTGCGGAGACTAGACTGTGACACAAGGATAGATTCCTTTTGAGAAATTTCAATTTCCTTTTGTTCATTAGATATTCAAACGTATCAATAGCTTCAGAAAAAGGATGTATATCAATTCATGGAAATCATCTAGATGTGTGGTCCCAAGTCAGCTGCAGTCAATTAAGGTTATAAACGGGTGGACAGCCTCGGATATCACAACTTATTTTGAGATAAGTTACCTACAACTACATAATGTGCCATTTCTCTTTTTTAAATAGCAAGGTGTATATCATTCGATCATATCAAGTGAGTATGTTAGGGCTCTCTCATTGGATTGTATGAAGCTGCTTGCTATTTATAGTGTTTTAACAATTCATTTTAATCTAAGATATATTTCTTATATTAGCCTAAAGTATTATCAATTTATGTTGATATTTTTTGACCGGTTGGATAAGAGCTCCACGAAAATAAGGCTAGTTTAAACTATGTTTTCACTCACTCTGCATTATACTCATAGACAGAACTGTCAATTGTAGAATTCTTACTTTTGTCAAATGCAAATATGATTGCAGTACCAACTACTAATCAACATTGACATCAGTATTGAAACTATTAAATCAGCATTGAAGCTACTTACGGTAGCGTCTTTTTGCTCTAGAACTTACTCCGAGTGCAGGTGCCAATGATTACATGTAACTTGCTACATACCTTATTGTATGCATTTCATATATATACATATATACATATACACTTACACACTTACACACTCTACACACACGTACGCGCAGCTTCGTTTGGGGATCACCAGCACTTTTATTATCCCCCCCTTCTTCCTAGCTCTCCTGACAAACTACCTTTTTCCAACAAGTCGCCATGATTGATCGCTAAATCCACAATTCTTTTTTATTCTCTCCCTGTTTATTTCCTCATGCTTCTTTCTGTTGAAGAGCGTTGGTGAATATGGTGGATGACAGAGTATTTCCAAGTTCAATTCCTGTAACTTGAGTAGCGTTCTTTATGCAACATGTGGTCGAGCATTGTCTTGCTTGTCTCTATTGATCAATCTCGGTTGTTTAATTGCAAGTTCACTCATAGTTTTACCCAACTGATTGATGTATACACCCGCTGTAATTGACTTATCAGGTCTCATAAAACTGTAATGGATGACACTATCGCTGGACTACCAGACAGACACCATTAGCTTTGGGGTGAATATTTTTTTTTGGATTATATTTTGGCACTTCGTCTGTATCCATCCAACCACCGTACAGAAGGCTCGCTATTGTTGAAAAGAATCCATTTTTCATCACACGTAACAATACAATACAAACATGCTTCGCTTTTATGCCATGACAGCAAAGAACAGCAAGTTTCAAGACAACGTGCCCTTTGATGTTCGTTCATTTCGTGTGGTAGCCACTTGTCCAGCTTCTTTACCTTGCCGATTTGTTTCAGATGGTCCAATATAGTTCGAATCGAAACATCAAACCTTGCTGCTAACTCACGCGTAGTTTGCAATGTATCTGCTTCTGCTACATATTCCAGCTCATCATTATCCACCTTGGTCTCAGGTTTACCATGGGGCTGGTTTTTAAGAGTAAAGTTTACGAGACTGGAACTTCTTAAACCATCGACGTAAAGTGCGCTCATTCACTACATCTTCACCAAACACTTCACTGATGTTTCCAGCTGTCTGGGATACATTTGTTCCACGACGGAACTCATTCATATTCATAAACAACACGAATTCATGATCTATCCATGAGTTCACATAAATTGATTTACAAGAGAAAACTCACAATATAATCAGGCACCATGAATTGCATTTAGAAAAGTGACGATGTAACTCTTCAATGTTGGAAAACAAAGAATTGTCAGGATAAAACGACTGTCTAACTTGGTGCATAAAAATATCGGACATTTCATTCTTAATGACCTGATATAATTGTAAACAAATGTATATGAATACACATGTGCGTTTGTGTGTTCTAGCGTGGAATAATGATGACAACTTTGTGTTTTTCTAGCCCGAAGTCTGATGTTATATTTTACTGACCGCCCTAGATACGTTTTGGAAGGCCTACCTGCTTCCCGCTTGCCTTCACTACAAGACACGACTATAAAATAATTGGGTAGCAACTTGAAAAATAGGATTGTTTGACCCCTTTCCTCCAAGATTCGTCCACATATTCCATTGTTCTTGTTTACAATGTCACTTATTTATCATGATAATTGATGTAGAGTTCATCTCCCTGGTTTTAGTTTGCCTAATTATACATGTTTAAAATCTTACTGGAGGATAGTGGATCTATGGTATGATGGAATCTATGTATGCGTCAATAAAATGCTACCGAAACAGCAAATTTAAGATCCCATATATGTGCTTTTATATAAATATGTGAATATGTGTGTATGTGTATATATATATATATATATATATATATATATATATATACGTACATACATACATACATACATATATATATATATATATATATATATATATATATATATATATATATATATATATATATATATATATATGTATGTATATATATATATATATATACATATATACATACACACATATATATATACATACACACACATATATATATATACATACACACACATATAACTGTATATGTCTTTCCATATGTAATGTATATATATATAAGGTGGATGGGGTGGGGTAGAGGATGTAAGCATGTATGTAAGAGCATGTATATGTATGTGCAATCATAATCTCTAAAACAATACCCCGTGAAGAGATAATGGATGCAATTATGTGAATCATAAAGGGCAAATATTTCACAATACTCTTGCTGAAACATATGTATTATTCAATATTTTTTATTGCCAAAAGGTTTTCGAGAAGCTTATTGATTACTGCATAAAACCAATTGATATAGAAACAATGGAATTATCAATACAGTTCGTTAATTCTATCGATATTGAACATGCAGCTTCGGGTATCCAAGTTTCCATTGCACTTTATACTAAATTTGCGTTTCTTACAAATGGATTTGTACTCCCTGAATATTCATAACATCGGTGTATCTCCATTAAATTATGGTAGTTACTTGCAGTTGGAATATTGAACTTATTTGAAGAAATGCATTTGATGCAATGTATTCTTGTTGAGTCAGTGAATTGACAGACTGGTTATAGTGATTTGCAGTATTTCTTCTGGTTCCATTGTGAATTCAAATTCTCTTGTGGCCAGGTTGCTTTTAATTTGTTCGGGATCGATACTATAACGCATGATAGCAGTACGGGCGCAAATTGTGAAAATATTATAGTTCTTGGCGGCATTGTTGCCGCGTTTTATCACAGTAAGATTGATTTGCAGACATATCTTGCAAAGAACAATCAATGGTCGGTCGTGGCTGTATTATTCTTGTTTGATTGAAATTCATCTCTAATAGAGGTGAATCATCGTAGTGTTGTGGCTTACTTACTTCCGTCTCACAGCTCATACCTATGTAAATGAATACTTAGTTGATTGAAAACGGTTCAGAAACCTATGCGAGAAAGTTTTGAGAAGTGAGATCTCAGCAGCTAAACGAATATATAAGCGTTGAATTTGGTCATGTACTTCAAATAATCGTGTTTTAAAAACAATATTTCAATATCTAATTCTGTGAAATCGCTTTCGATTGCATTAATTTCGTCAGTTATTTAATATTTTACACGTAACAGCGTCGAAATCTGTTGAAGTATGAAAGAAAAAAGAGTGAATGTAACTTGTCTAAATCTAAGAAAAGACACAGTTGCAACTATAATACTATAAATAGGAAACTGAACTATGAAAGTATTCCTGAGATCAAAACTGAAACCGAAAGTAAAAAAATTAAAAACGCATTTACTAAATTTAGATATGAAGTGAGTTGCTTTAAAATAAATACTTTATAGGTGGTTTTAAAATATTCTCCAGCTAGAGACGAAATGGAATTGCGAATAATGAACAGAAATTCCGAAAGGAAAATACAGTAAATCATTTTGTATTAAAATCCGATATAGCTTGTAGTTTCAAAGAGGAATTCTTTAATCAGCAAGGTAAACAGTAAAAGTAGATGTATGTAATTCTCTATGATGTAATTCTCTAACAAAAATACATCGAATAAAAACGTTTTAGCAAATAATATTTTTTAACAACTAATATCTACTCTATATCATTAAAATTTCACTATGAGCTTATGTGGTGTAACGCCAGTAGGGCTACAATCCAGTGATATAACTAATAAAAAAAACCAAAATGTACAAAATCCTGTTTCAAGCTTAAGGCAAAAAAAAAGAAGTATACCTACTGCTCTCATCAACAACGATACTCCATAGCTTGACACAGGATCTTGTACACGGGTAATCAAAAGTTTAATTCATTATATTTCTTTTGCCCGACTTCAACCCGTGCTTTATTTTTTGCTGTTTTGGGAGGGACCCTTGAATTTCATCGTCCTCGTACGTGTTTGCTACTTCACGGGTAATGCTGTTTCCTACATATGTACATGCATAAATGTAATTCCTTTCCCAGATAAATTCCACTTCATATTCGAGGCTCCGACGAATCTATAAGCATCCAACTATGAATCAACTTGCGACTCATAGCAGAAACAGTTGCAAGCTTGTCAAGTTCATAAGATAATCGTTTATTCCTTTGTCATCTCATTTTCTTATAACCGCCCTGTACCCAACTAAAGCTTCGTATAAAGCTTTTGTATATTGTGTTCTACACTAGGTTATTTGTCACGCAATGTCCAAACGAAATATATATATGTGTGTGTGTGTGTGTGTGTGTGTGTGTGCATGTATGTATGTGTATGTGTGTGTATATATATATATATATATATATATATATATATATATATATATATATATATATATATATATATATATATATATGTATATATACGTATATATATAATAATATAGATTTAATCAAAAGATTAAATGTGGTACTTAAAACGTTTGAGGCACCAGAATTTGGTAGGGTAAAAACCAAAAACATAATCAAGAGATTTGGTGAATAAAATCTGAAGAAAAACAACAAAAATTCAATAGGTTATAACAGTACGTACGTTTCATACAAACTTCATTTATTCATGTAGTGACAACACTACATAAGATGAAATTCCATTATGCAGCTGAGGAGTACATCTTCATTACACATTTTATGTAGCGTTGTCACTACATGAATAAATGAAGTTTGTATGAAACGTACGTACTGTTATAACCTATTGAATTTTTGTTGCTTTTCTTCAAATATATATATATATATATATATATATATATATATATATATATATATAAGATAGTGGTACAACAATGCACCAATATTTACTGGAAATAGTAGACGATAATATACAACGCTATAGTAAAGCTTCACTGTATATATATATATATATATATATATATATATATATATATACTGGCAAAATGTTAGCGAGCAGCGAACGCAAAATATTTCATCTTACCTGTAGGAAGAACATTAAATAAATGTGCAACCCAGATGTGGATAATCTAAGACTTAGGTTTCGAACTTTCGAAATTACGTTTGCTAACGTAAATTTGATTAGTTCTTATCGGCTAGATTTACCTAGACAAAATCTCAAATGTCGCTACATCCATACTAGTATATACTCGTCTGAAACGTCTAGACGTTAACAGACCGAGAGCTGTGATAAAGTTTGCGAAGAAAAAATTATTAAATAGTGCAATACGGTAGTGTTATTTCCCAGTAAAACAAATCACCATCAGGTTAAAGTATAAATATGATAGTGGTACAACAATGCACCAATATTTACTGGAAATAGCAGTCAAAATATACGACCCTATATATATATATATATATATATATATATATATATATATATATATATATATATATATATATATATGTATATATATATATATGTGTCTGTGTGTGTGTGTGTGTGTGTGTGTGTGTGTGTGTGTGTGTGTAAGTATGTATTTACACGTGCGTGTCTATATGTGTGTGTGTGTTGAAACATACAGATAAGCATATAACTATTATATTTGTACGCATGTGCAGAGTGGAGGATGAGCATGAAGCGATTTGCACTAAGCAAATAAAAATATTAATGTCCAAACGCTATGTAATTGTATGTTAATAGTTGTACAATTATGAGAGTAAACTATGATAGCGTACATACACACACGCACACACAATCATGTATGTGTATGTGTGCGTGAGAAAAAATTACCTAAATAAACGAATAAATAAAAAATCCATTACGCAACATAATAGAATAGATAAAACAGATTTCGCAATATGTGAATCTACTCATATAGAAAACCATATACTATATGCAATATATTAACCTATCCAGAGAGAAAATCACACAGATTGCGTAATATTTTAAGTGATTCAGAGAGAAATTCATGTAGCATACACAATATATTGATCTATTCAAACTAAAAATCACTGGTTAGTTTAATGTCCTTAGCATTTTATGCCTGTGACAAAATGCAAAAGAAGGTGCCTGATAAATAATTGAAAATTTTTTTAAGTATGGAAAAATGTTTCAGGATATAGACTGTTGAGTGTATGGAAAATAATTTTAACCCGTTTTTGCTTTGGAATCTCCTGTTTTGCATCTAAACCAAAAAGATGTGAGATTTTTTAGCAACAAACCAAACTTAGATTATTAAATTGATTTCCATTTGTTAATGAATATTCTCGCATGTATATTATCACGCTATTTTCCATTTCCAACCTTTTGAAAGTGGGAACTCAGATTAACGATTCACAAAACTTCAATTTCCCATATACT
>NC_142930.1:23925284-23967784 GCF_046866305.1 Octopus bimaculoides | reverse complement strand
AACCTTTTCTGCCGCAAATTTAATCTATTAGCCTTCATATAATCCCATCTTCTCTTTAACCTCTTTCTTTCTTTCCTTTATTTCTTTGTTCTTCTTTCACTCTTCATCCTATTGCCAACGATCTTTTGAACTATCCTTATAAGAGAACTGTTAAAATTTTTCGTTATAATGAAACCTTTCATCCTGAACTCACTTCTAATCTCTGTTCTGTATTGTTATCTTCAGAAACTGTTTCTTCTTTCTCTCTTGCATATTGTATTCCTATTTTCGTAAATTCTTTCTCTCTTTTTCTACCATATCTCTACCCTCGTACGTACTTTTTTTGCTTTTTTTTTTTTCGGCGATTTCTCATATCATCATACCTTCTGTCTAATTTAATCTTCACTTCATAATGTTTCCTTTCGGAAACGGTTTCTTCTGTTTCTGAACATGTTTTGTATTTCTTTCACATAATCAAGCCCATCTCTTTATTACCTGCAGTTATTAACTGGACATACTTCTATCCACGATATCAGATGTATCAATGTCTCGGTATGATGTGCAGATGAGGGTGGTAGTGGGGACCTCTCTCATACACGAAATGGGCCAGCAACTGAGTAACAAGCACATGCAACAGTTGTGATATGAGATCTTACCACTCAGAAGAAATGAACCATATAAAAGGATTGTAGAAAGGGTATATAAAGACACAAACACGCACACATACATAACTGTTGGAATTTCCTTTTTACATAAGAAGAGAAAAAAACTTCTTTTATAAACTTGAGTTTCTGTAACGTATTAGAATTTAAAGTCTCTCCAGTCATTCCGCAAAGGTTTTCGTTAGTGATTATTTCCACTACTGAGTAATAGTCTAACATTAATTCAATCTAAGTATATGTTCATACACACATATACATAAACTCTGACACAGACACACACACACACACACACACACATACACACACATATGTGTGTTTGTGTGTTTGTGTGAGCAAATTAATTAGTCGCAGAGATAATATTCGTTTTCTCTAGTAATAAAAGTATAGAATTTGTTGTCGCTTATATCAAATTTGAATTTATTGAGCAGAATATTGACTTTAATGTTTTCTTGGTCCAGCAAAGTATGTTTCATTTAGAAATAATTAGACGTCATGCATTATTCTTCCAGCATGTTTTTAATTCAACCTTGGAAATAATTAGCTTCCTCGATTTTCAGAGTGTTTTAAATATGAAAGATTCCTCTTGCTCAGATTCATTTACATAAAATACATGCAAAATATTCTTTTACTGTAAACATTTGTTTTAATGGGAAAATGTACTCATGCGTCGCCGCTTAGCCCGCGTAGGTCTATGAGCTTTACTGATTTCGTAGGGTTGTTTGATTATTAGCTACGAACACAAGGTTCACACGTCTTGTGTGTGCATGTGGCTTCGAAGGTGAGGGAGTAATGTGAGGAGAAGACGAGTCATCTTTGCTATGCTCTATTGATTGTCAATTTAATGATATAAATTATGCTTAAGTTTCGACTTTAATGGTTTTCAGAAAGAAATGTAAACTTCACAGCCTCATAATGTTTGTTATAACGTTAGCAGTGTTGTGGTTCAATTTGATGGAAGTAGACACTAAATCTCCATCAATGTAAATACAAAGAGCTATTGGATAATGCATCCCAGGATAAACGCTTAACTCTGAATATATAACATAAAAATAACGGCTGAACGCCGTTATTTTTATATCGTTGACCATATGTCTTTTGATGAGAGTTAATCTGAGTTGGCACAGCTTTCCCTTGAAGTTATCTTCCTGTGTAGTAATTGGTGTTGTCTGATCTTTACTTATATACCTACGACCGGTCACTTTTAAGGATTGGAAGTAAAATTTTAAGCCTTTTATAGAGTTAATATGTTATCTACAAGATATTACTATGATGATAGAAAATATAATAAACATGTTGGCTTGAGAAAATCGATGGCGCGTCAAACAAAATGCCAAGGCATTTCTTCTCGTTGTTTACGTTCTGAATTCAAACCACACCGAAGTCAACTTCAGCATTTCAAGATCAATAAAATAAAGGACCAATCCTATACTGTGTAGTGGCTGACCATAATTAGCTTTAGTCGTATTGTATCATTTATTACTGTGATGGTGGCTCGTGGTTAGGGCTCTACGCATCCTTTATATTGAGTGTGTATGTGTGTGTGTGTGTGTGTATTTATGGCTTCTGTAATTTGTCTTAATGTCGGATCTTTTGGCTATTTGGAAAGAATTTTCACTTCACTATTTTTATTGCGACTCTTTATCGAGTGTTTCTGTACGACAAGTTAATACAGACTGTCTGTTTGCTCCTTTTAATCCTGCAAATCTTTCAGGTGAACTTCAGGCTGTTTCTCCTCCTACATATACTGTTTTGATATCACTACATTGTCTTTCGGTGATTATATATGTACTGCACGAAGGTTAGACTAGGTCTGAAGTAAACAACTCACATTTCGTAAGTAGTTGTAGTGTAAGTTAAATCTATGAATATCTTCAACGATTGCAGTGCTAAGTTAAACATCTTCCTGTGATTATAACTAGGAAATGTTATACTTTAAAAGTAATAGTTCCTAGTTAGTTTATATAAGGATGAATTTACGGTTGTACGAGTTTAAAGTATTACAATCATCGACATGAGCGTGATAAAATGAAAGAAACAGTATACTATCGAATTAAATTAATAAATCCGTTGGTTGCTGCTGCAAAATAAGTGTGTGGTTAAGATATATGATTCTGAACTAAATTATTTTGGTTTCCAACCCATTGCACAGCTATTTAGACAAGTATCTTGTACTACAATGTCAGGTATAATCCATCGTCCTGTCTAATGCTATATATATATATATATATATATATATATATATATATATATATATATATATATATATATATATATATATATATATATATATATATATATATATATATATTCGAAACGCCGGTGTTAAAACGGGGGTAGCTGATGAAGGAAAATGTTCTCTATGTGGCTTGTGTGTTTTCTGTACTCTGATTATCATTATTTTCTTGTCTACGTTTTGTTTGCAATGTCCTGTACCCAGATATGCACCTATACATACAGGTGGATGTAGGTATGCACATACCTGTACGTATATATGCATATACTCATTTACTATTTGTTTATATATATATATATATATATATATATATATATATATATATATATATATATATATAGCAATAAGGAAATGGAGGGGATTAATAGGTGGTATTCAACAACTTGCAGACATTGTATTATGCCAATTTACTTGTTTATTTGTTTACTAAAAGGACAATAATAACAATATACAAACACATGTGACATATTATGTCATATCAGTAATTATAAAAATGACATATAGTGACATAAAATGGGATAATGTCTTACAGCTGTTTCAGTCCAGGCTATCTATCTATCTATCTATCTATCTATCTATCTATCTATCTATCTATCTATCTCACTTTCTCTCCATCTCTCTCTCTCTCTCTCTCTCTCTCTCTCTCTCTCTCTCTGTCTCTCTACATACATACATACATACATACATACATACATACATACATACATATATATATATATATATATATATATATATATATGAAGAAATATGATTGTGCGTGTGTATGCATTTACGAGTTGGTGTGTGTCTTGATTGTTGTATATTGTTGGTCAAGCTTAACCCCATGGGAAATGTCCTATGTTCAGAAACATTCCGTTCATGACTACTCCAATATTTCCTATGCATAATAAAACACATTATCCAACGCACCATTTTGTATGACGGAAGATTGTGATATGAATGAGTTTTGGCTGGTATTTCTCAGTAGTCGAGCGACCATTGAGATGCGAACTCTGCGTTTTGTTATTGTTTACCTTTGGATTAATTTTGAAGGAGCACACTTATTAAGTGTATTATAGCTGTTATCTCTATATGAAGAGACCTGAACATTATTATTGATCATGTAATTTTAAGGCAGTAAATTGTTATTAGAAAATAAATACCTGCTATTTTGAGCTGCTTTGCCTATCACAGAGGGCTCATAAACTTACTTTCAACAGTAGGTTGAGATTTGAGGAGTTGTGACTACTATTTTTACCAAATCAATCAAACACAAAGAGGCCTCGTAGCTGACTCGTTATGTAGGTGCTGTTTGTATACATGTGTAATTTTGCATATTGCTTATATGTGCGAGGGGCTATGTCTATATGTCATTCTATACATGTGTTTGTTTTTTTTGTTGCGTGTATTTATGTCTGCTGTGATTTCGTGCGTGCTCTTGGTGTGTGTTTGTGAAATGACTTGTGAGAAGAAACATGAAAACTGAGCTTGCATATGAAAGAAAAAAAAATCAATGAAGGATAGAAATATTAATGAAATAAAGAAACGGAATTGAATTCTCTGATATTTGAAACGGAAAACATATTAATCACGAGAGGCTTGTACAAATGCATAATTCGAACAAGAATAAATTTCTGCCTAGAAAAGAATACAAATGAGCAGAAATGACTGTCACCGTCTGCAATTGGCGCATTTAAACAAAGGAAGCTGTGACAGACATGTTCGATTTTGAGATTATATGTATATTTCTGATCGTATTTTTGAGAAATATGTAATTAAGACGTTATATTTGGTTCGTTTCCTATGGAAGATTCTGTTCAACAATTTTAGTAATTGTTATTTGATAATGTATAAGCTAATGAGCAGTTTTCTAAAAGAAGCTATTTATTTTTTTTAAATGGTCCATGCTTAAAAAAAATCGATCCAAAATTTCCTTTCTCGTTTGCTAGATTAAAGCTTCTGATTTGGCGGTTGAATATTCCCAAATCTCTCTGCTGCATATGTGTGTTCGTGTGTGCGTGCGTGTGTGTGTGTGTGTGTGTGTGTGTGTGTGTGTGTGTGCTCGTGTGTGCGTGTGCGTGCGCGCGAGCGCGTGCTTGTATGTTTTACATGCTCATACATTGATTCTTTCAACCATATTCTATCAACCACCATAATTTCATGAACGAGAACTCACAAATCTTCATTATCCAATCACAATACACCATTGTGATAATTGTAGACATTAAGGCTCTATCGAGATTAAATACTCACCTTTGAACCCCCGTGACTTGCGGATGTTTAGCTCCTTAGTCCAAAGGGCAAACATATTTAGTCCAAACTTCGAGGGATAATCATCACATCGGTCAAAGTTTGGGTCGTTCAAGTTATTATTAATACGATTTTGGTGTCGCTAATCGTAACTACGCTTCTGTTTACATAATGTATAGATTATCTCTTATAGTACGTATATAAGAATTATAAAAAAAACGGGCTTACTACAGACAGTTGGTTTATAGAATAAACAGAATTAAAGGAGTAAACGAAGTCGTTCCTACATGGCTGATTAATCTGCTGGAAGTGACTAAAACATCTCATTTAATTAACACCCTATGTGTATGTGACTGTGGATTTTCATGGATGAGTTCAGAAATTGTGGTTAAGATAGTTTACTGGTAAAGCACGTTCACTTTCTCAATATTCGTTGTGTATTTGATTAATGAGAGACGGAAGATGGAAGATACCGGAATTTTATTAATCACTACAATTGTTCCGACCCATGTGGCATCGATCCCACAGGGATGGGATACTTAACAACTGGTTCAGGAGCATACGACGGTGTAGATGTGTCTCTTCGGGTGATAAAGAGATATAACTCGTAAAAAATAACAGTTCCGGAAGGTATCTTCTAGGTTCGTGTAAAGAAAAGTAGCAAATTAAAGTATATAGTTTCATTTATATAGAAGATCGATAATAAAAAAAAAATAACAGATTCAAAAAAGAAACGAACACGTTAGATATAAACGTTAACGGATACTGATGTATAAACGCCCTCGGTTAGGTTGTATGGCGCATGTACACTCGTTCATACAAGCATCCATGAAGATAGCTACTTGATGTTTATAAGAATGGGGAGGTCAGAGCTAAATTTAACTCAACTGTACTTTAAGAGGAATTGTACAAAGATGGGCCGAAACAATTTTTGTGATTAATAAAGATTTACGTATCTTCCATCGTTCGTCTCTCATTAACTATATATACATACATACATACATACATACATGCATATATACATACATGCATATATACATATATATATATATATATATATATATATATATATATATATATATATATATATATATATATATATGTTTATATATATATATATATATATATATCGAAATCAACTTCTAAACAATGTATACATCTTCTCTCATTTGCAAATTGAAAGATGGAAGAGAGAAACGGTACGAATAGAAACTTGGAATAAAGTTTATATAGAAATAGCTAAGTAAGTCGTTTATCGAAAGCAGAAAGTAACATTTTCTCATTTGAAATATTAACATATTTAAAGAACTTCATATGAATTATCAATTTTAAAAACATATTGTACTATACATCTGAATTACTTATCATTTCCATACAACATTTCGTTAACTAATATGCATGCCATAAGTTCCTGCATACATCTCTCTCCCTATCTCTTGTTGTTTGTGTGTGTCCTCGTCCGTGTGTATTATATGTATTATATACATGAACATGTGTTTATGAGTGTCCGTGTGTTTAAATTCTTCACCAATGCCTCCAGTACCAGGTTTCTCTTTCGCATGAATAACAAACCACTCTGCACATACTATATTATCACATTACTGATTAAGTTAATGCATCGTTTTGTTGTTGATACTTTCTTTTTCATTTTCTAACCTTAATTCGTTTCAAGATTACAATCAGTGTCTTTTCCTACTAATATTGTACAGTTACACTATCTTCTATTTTTATATACAAATTAATAAGTATGCATACTTTACGGCCAACTTAACTAAGATATTTTTGCCAGTATTATTTTTCTACAATTGAAATATTTGGAAACTGATTTTTTAAAAAATATCTCTGAATAATTTTTTGTTCAAGTAATCAAAAAAATAATGACGATGATAATAACAACAACAACACTAGCACCACCACCAACAATAATAACAACAACAGTCACATAAGGAAAATAGAATTTTGTTTATATTTAGTTGCATTTCCAGGGGAAAAACTGCTTTGGATTAAAAAAGAATCTTATTTACAAAAATAGAAAATAATATAATAAATTAGAATAAACACACGTATTCAGTATTCTGAAAATAGACTGACTATCTATATTATGGAAATTACTAAAATATATGTATGCGGGCGATGAATTGGCAAATCTTCGACATCGAGCAAAATGCATTTCGTTAATTGTTCTGGCTCTTTACGCACGGTGTTCAAAATCCGCAAAGGTAAATTTTATCATCCTGAATTCGATAAGATATTAGCAAACACTGCGCTGAATTAGATACATTGCTAATCTATGCCAACATGTTATGACCTAAGGTATTACAGAAGAGCCGACAACTAATGAAATGACACAGTTTAGTTTTCACTAATTCTATTTACCTGTAAGAGCTGATATTAATGCCATGACACATTCGCACACAAAGATGTACATATTCATACATATTCACACACAAAAACATTACGATATTCACTAACCTCCAAACACATTTTCTGTCTCTAACAGGTAACTCTATACAAAAGGAAAAGTGAGCGATTGTACAGATATTTTTAAAGAAATTACAACACCAGACTTGTCCTTTTAGTAAACAAGCGATATATAATTTGATTTTATGAACAAAACAATACTGTTCCCATTATATATAATTGTTTTCAATACTTTAATTATCTTATTTCCTTTCTTTGCAGGTAAGTAGAGGTGACTTCATTCAATATGGTAAAGTATATAAAATACCATTATTATTTTTGCAAATTCAACATTTAACATTTTCAAATATGAATGAAACAACTTCTCTTGAATATGTACAGCCATATGCACGAGTACATACATACATACATACATACATACATACATACATACATACATACATACATACATACATACATACTTACTTACATACATACATACATACATGCGTACATACCTTGGATAAAAAGTGGAATATCCAAGTGAAAGCCTCAATAAAATGTAAATACAACAAACCTAACATAAGGATTTGGGATAGAGAAGAGAAATTGTGTACAATTGTGAAAATCAGCTAAAGATCAGTGACAAAAAAAAAAAAAATACCGATACTGAAATTTTGAAAACTTTGCGGCTATTTTATCCAGATTACAAGTTCAGTTTCATACTTGTAATCATTGAGGCACTAGGATTTGTAACACATTGTACCAATCTTGAGAAATTAGGCTTCCCAAAACCATGGAGGAGAAAGCTGATTCGAAAACTCCAGATCCAATTCATCACTGGAACTGTAAAAGTCTGTAAAACTTTCCGGAAGTTTATCATTTAAGTATATATGAGCATGTCTAGATATGCAAGTATATACATGAAAATATATACATAAAACAAAACGTACAAATTTGCACATATACATACATACATACATACATATATACAAAAATTACCCTCTTGGTGTTGAAGAAATTACAATGAAAGAGTCTTGGATCTAGGCTAGAAACAGCCTCTTTCTGTATTGGCAAGAATTCTTGAAATAAAACATGACATTCACACACACACACATAGATGTATGTATACATACACACACACACACATACATGCATACAGACATACAAACATACGTGCATGCATGCGTACATAAATACATACATATTTCTTTGTCTTCTGTGTTCAAATACGGCAAAGTTCAACTTCCCTTCAGTCCTTTGGTAGCCGATAAAAATTAAGTATCAGTGTAGCGCGGTTCCTTAATGAAATTATTAGAGACTCGAACGAGATAACTCGTGATATCTAGTCTGGTTCTTTGAATCATTAATTCGTGCATGGTAAACTTCATCCAATCAGCCGTTGTAATGTCAACATTTGATTATTTTCTGCTATTAGAGGTGTTCATTTTTCCGCAAACACGAAGCTATGTTTCCGGTTTGGGGATACAATTCTCTCCTCCTACACGCACGCACGCGCGCGCACACACACACACACACACACGCACACGCACACCAGAATTGGAGGCTCATGGGTGCTACCCTCCGCTCTCTGACTCAACTATAAAAACAAATTAACTATTTCAGAACCACCAAAACTTTTAGTGACCTGGATATAGATGCATTGCCTTTTAGCAGATAAATGAGGCTACAAGCATTGACAGGTAACATTCCTTAATAATTCCTTACATTTTTCCGGTAGCTAGACCCAAAGAGCTCCATAGAGATCGAAGTGTTATGAATCACCATCAAAATAAATCACAACGGATAAATCAGGTCTGGTAGACATTCAGTCAATGTTCCAAGTGTTTATTTTCCGTTGAAATTTTGCAATCTCCATACATAAAATAGATGGACCACGCATCGATTTTCAATCCTTATCAAGTGAATTTCTTGTTTGCAAGAACATTGCACGAGACAGAGCTTCAAATAAAACGGCGAAAACGTAAAATAAAAGTAACTCTAGCAGTAGGTAACTGACACACATGGTAACTAATATTTTACATATTATTTTGCTTGTTTTCTTTTGTTTTGAATCATGAAAAGGACTATATAAGAGGATGGTATTGAGTATAATATCTTAAAAGGAAACAATAACTAGGGAAAACGTGATACTTTAATGCCCTGAATATCCGTCCATTAAGGGAGTGAACTTGATAGCTTGCTCATGCTCACTGCGTTCGATGATATATTAACAATTGGATGTCTGCTGCAGGTCAGGGAAACAGCTTCTCAACTATAATTATATAAAAGTAGGATTATTTCAGATAAATGTCAGGCTATAAGTAACAGTGGGCGATAAACAGATAAGGAAAAGAGAGAAGAAATGGGGAGAGGAATGTGTGTGTAAATATACATACACACGGAGAGAAAGAGAGAGAAAGAGAGAGAGAGAGAAAGAAAGAGAGAGAGAGAGAGAGAGAGAGAGAGAGAGAGAGAGAGAGACAGAGAGAGACAGAGGCAGACAGGAGAGTGTGTATCTCTTGTAAAGAGAAGAAAGTAAGACAGAAATAAGGGAGAAGTGAATTTCACTACGTTTAGGAATTTTTTGTTTTTTAAAGAGATGTGAGAGAAACATTAGACTGGTCTCTTTGTTTTACTGATTATTTTAGCGGCTGAATTAAACTTCTATGAGTCAAATATGTGAGATAATTTTCGCATATTTTTGAAATTATTTTATTTCACTTAGTAATTATCTCAGGAATAGTACGGCAAAACGTAATCTATTAATTTGCTAAATTGTGTTAAATATTACTTCCCGATTGATTTGTGGTGAGCGCTTTAGGGTTGTTGTTGTTGGCACTCCGTCGATTACGACGACGTGTGCTCCAGTTGATCCGATCAACGGAACAGCCTGCTCTTGAAATTAACATGCAAGTGGCTGAGCACTCCACAGACACGTGTACCCTTAACGTAGTTCTCGGGGATATTCATTGTGACACAAAGTGTGACAAGGCTGACCCTTTGAATTACTGGCACAACAGAAACAGGAAGTAAGAGTGAGAGAAATTTGTGGTGAAAGAGTACACCAGGGTTCGCCACCATCCTCTGTCGGAGCCTTGTGGAGCTTTAGGATGTTTTCGCTCAATAAACACTCACAATGTCCGGTCTGGGAATCGAAACCGCGATCCTATGACACAAGTCCGCTGCCCTAACCATTGGGCCATTGCACCTCCACGAATTGTAGGGTAGGCACTAAGCTACTAGACAACAATCTGATTTCCCATAATGCAGTCGGTCATAGTGACAAGCCCAAAACTTTAATACTGTATCTAAGACTAATCAGCATGGCAGATTTCACTGCTACTTCAAGTTACACTGTAAGAAAACAGCAGAGCACTGGAAGCTAATAAAATTCTCCTTTATTTCATTTTTCTGACGCTACTTAGAATGGTGTATCTTGAGCCTCTTTATAGCTCGGAGTACTGAACAGTTTTAATATCAGGTTATAGCTAATGTTTAGCTCCGTATCGTCTCTTCTTGCACTGGATGTACTTCAATACCCAATATATTCATTCGACTAAACGTGGGTGTTTACAAGTTAATTTGACCCAACCTGATGCATATCATTTAAGTACCTGATTCTGTCCCGAAACTTTAATATTTTTGTGTGTGTGTGTGTGTGTGTGTGTGTGTGTGTGTGTGTGTGTGTGTGTGTGTGTGTGTGTGTGTATGTATGTATGTATGTATGTATGTATGTATATGATTCACTACCAAGGTTGTGTGGAACAGTGTGATAGATGTTCCGAATATATATAGGTGCTCAACCATAACAGATCTTCAGGCAACACTTTATTGTATCAAGTTACAGCTTTGCGGGTTAGATAGGGGTGTATATTTCAAGATCTGAAGAGGTTTTAATCGCTAGAATGAAAATTGGTCTACATTAATTTTGTGTATCATCGCTCACTAATTACCTAGCCAATACTTGCCTAAACGAAGGCGGCGAGCTGGCAGAAACGTTAGCGCGCCGGGCGAAATGGTCAGCGGTATTTCGTCTGCTATTACGTTCTGAGTTCAAATTCCACCGAGGTCGACTTTGCTTTTCATCCTTTCGGGGTCGATAAATTAAGTACCAGTTACGCACTGTGGTCGATGTAATCGACTTAATCCTTTTGTCTGTCCTTGTTTGTCCCCTCTATGTTTAACCCCCTTGTGGGCAATAAAGAAATAAGAAACGTTAGTACGCCTGGCGAAATGCTTAGCAGTATTTCGTCTGTTTTTACGTTCTGAGTTCAAATTCTCCCGGGATCGACTTCGCATTTCATCCTTTCGGATAAATTGAGTACCAGTTGCGTACTGGGGTCACTCTAATCGACTAGTCCCCTCCCCAAATATTTTGGGCCTTGTAGACGAAACAACACACTAACATACACGCACAAAAACACACACACAAGCTCACACACACACATGCACACATACACGTACATGACTTCTCCCCAACACATCTCTGATGCAGCCTCTCAGCTATTAGATATGCATAAATCTATATTTATATGTGTGTGTGCATGTGTAAATATTTATATAGATGTATATGTGTGTATGTATATATATGTATATATATATATATATATATATATATATATATATATATATATATATATATATATATATATATATATATATATATATATATATATATACATACATATATATATATATATATATATATATATATATATATATGAACATACATATAGTGTATATGTAAGTATTATACATATTGCATATAAGTTTGCATATATATTATACGCACGCGTACATGCAATCTCACACATTTATGGTGTCTATGTCTATAACTGTACAAGTACATATTTGTGTAAATAACATATAATAAACGAGTGTCTCCCCCCACCCTTTTATTCAGGTATATTTGGCTAAGATAAATAATTTCAGATTTGAAAAATTAAACGAGAATTATTTACTGAAATATGAAAATAATTACGTTTATCGAAAATATATTTTCCAATTCTTCATAAATGCATACACACACACATGCGCACACCTACTCACACAACTACCTACACAAGACACAGAAAACACACACAAATGCCTGCCCCACAACTACACGCACACACACAAATGTGCATGTGACTACATGTATCTTTGTAGTATTTTGAATATATATGTGTATGTGCCTATACATATATATATATATATATATATATGGGAGAATATACAAATAATAACAACAGACGAGGACAGGTGGTGTAAATAACAAAAGTATATATTAGTATGACGCTCGGGAATACGGAAAGTCTTTGACGTTTCGAGCTACGCTCTTCAACAGAAAGAATACGGAGACAAGGAGAAAAACACGGAGAAAAAAAATTGAATAGTGTTCAGTCAACGGTCAATCATAATGGATTTGAGTTTGTGTATTAAAGCATATTCTGTTGTGTCTGGGGAGAGTTATTCGCTTTTAGTGTCTTATTATTTAACACACTCAACCGTCAAATTTTCACTCATTTCCTTCCTTCTTTTTCCAAAATTTTCGTTGCGTCTCCTTGTGTGTGAATCTCTGAGTGTGTGTGTGTGTGTATACACATACACACACACACACGCTCAGACATGTACACACAAGGAGACAAAGGGACACACTCGCATGCAAACACACACATATACATAAAAACACACAAACACGGACACGCAAACACATGAATATGTAGAATACATTCATGTGTATGCATACACACATGCGCACAAACAAACAAACAGAACGCATTGTGAATAACGGATAGAGTCAAAACTATTGAAAAGGTTGCAAGACGCAACGAAAAGTTTAGAAAAATAAAGGAAATGAGTGGAAATTTTACCGGCGTGTCTGTTAAATTAAGGCACTAAAAGAGGATGACTCTCCCCAGACACAACAGAATATATATATATATATATATATATATAGATATATATATGTATGTATATATATATATGGACAATTAATGTGCTAGAAAATTGTCCACGTTAGTGGTCAACGTTATATATAAAAATGTTCCTTAATCCCCTGAGATTGCAGATACTATTTCTGAATCTCTTTGATTCTTTAGATGTGCTGGCCTCCTGGTAATTAATCGATATTAATTAATATATGATTAATTACCATATTTTATAATTATATATATATATATACATAGATATACATATAGTGCTCTTGTATATATACATATACATATACATATATATATATATATATATATATATATATATATATATATATATATAGGGAGAGAGAGAGAGAGAGAGAGAGAGAGGGGGGAAGAAAGAAAGAAAGAGAGAGAGGTGGGGAGAGAAGGTGTAGTTATATGCATGTTTACACTGAATTTTTGAAAACTTGTGATATTTAAAATAGCAATTTACAATTCCGTTATCGTTTCTCCCAAAATATTTTTTTGCTTGTAAGGAAAGCGAGATTGAAAATTCGCTTCAATGAATGCATCTCGTAACGCCTTTCGTACATAATTAGTACTTATTTAACTTTGAAACACAAATCATACCTCAGAAATTCCGAAGAAAGTGACACTGAATTACATGTGTTGTAAATCTTACATTCTGATACATCGCCTCTGAATGCACCGTCATGAATTTTTTCCAATATTTATAAATTTTTATTTAAATACAAGGACCGTAATTAAGAGTTAATGATGAAATGACTTTTTGTAAAGCTGTTCAGATCCTCTTTTAAAACTTGCATGCTACAATAGTCTCACAATCATGTCTGTCCTATCATTTTTCAGCAAGTAAGATATTACTTTTAAGCAAAAGAAATATATTCTTTACTCTTTTACTCTTTTACTTGTTTCAATCATTTGACTGCGGCCATGCTGGAACACCGCCTTTAGTCGAGAAAATCGACCCCAGGACATATTCTTTGGATGCCTAGTACTTATTCTATCGGACTCATTTGCCGAACCGCTAAGTTACGGGCACGTAAACACACCACCATCGGTTGCCAAGCGATGTTGGGGGGGGACAAACACAAACACACAAACACATACAGACACATACATATAAATATTCATATATATATACATATATACGACGGGCTGCTTTCAGTTTCCGTCTGCCAAATCCACTCACAAGGCTTTGGTCGGCCCGAGGCTACAGTAGAAGACACTTGCCCAAGGTGCCACGCAGTGGGAATGAACCCGGAACCATGTGGTTAGTAAGCAAACTACTTACCACACAGCCACTCCTACCAGAACTTGAGTTGAGTTGGATTCAAAATAATTTGGAAATCAAAATATGAAGCACCAAGTACTAGTCCCAGTATTCGTATAGAGAGAGGCTAGCGAGTTGGTAGAATCGCTAGTATGCCGGGCAAAATGCTTAGCTGTATTTCGTCTGCCCTCAGTTCTTAGTTCAAAAATTGCTCCGAGGTCGACTTTCATCCTTTCGAGGTTGATATAATAGGCTTATCCCCTTCCAAGAAATTAATATTTGTATAGAGATAAACATATCTTCTACTAAGAATACTTTTGTATACATGTGAACCACGCAATCTACTGATTTGTAGAAAAGTCATATGAAATCGTCGTCAATATATCGAAATCCTTAGAGAAATAAAACTGTTAGAGCTCAATATTCTCGTGAGATTATAAATCTGCTGGCATCTGAAACTCAGCATTGGAAGCTCTCGGTTACTATTTCTTGTTGTTATCGTTTCGTATATTGATGACTTACTGCAAACTCTATGATTCAAAAAATAAATTATGAAAGGCTCTATTGAGACTTAAATAAAATTTAATTTTACACATTTGTAGGGAGTTTCATTTTACATTTCATATAGATTTGTTCGTTAATAATGTAAAGACTGAGATGTATTTGTACAACTAGATAGATTGAAGCCACGAATATTGTTTAGGTAACAGAAGCAGTACATAGCCCGTGGCAGAAAATGAACGATTGATTCGTGGTCCCGGTAATCAGACATCTAATTGATTGGGTCACTTTTGAGTCGAAACACGTTTTTTTTGCACTCCACTCTTTATAAGCTGCAAAATCAGAAAACTGTAGATCGTCTCTGAAATAGCAGACATCCTGCCTGAGAGAACCTAATTTTAATTGCACGATCGTGCTGTTTGTAATTAGCTCTCCCTTCAATTCAATGGAAATGTAATCATATGATTATTGGTGACAGTTGTGCGAGCCAAAGCCCAATTTTCTTGTAAAGATTCGAAATGAGATTGATTATCTTTCTTTTTATTCTTGGTGCAACAAATCTTCAATTAAACAAATAATGGAATGACTAAAATAAACAAAACAAACAAATATGTAAATCATCATTCAGCATTTTAAACAAAGCAATATTTTATGTCATTCTGTCTGGTTGAAAATAGTAGTTTTAATTAGGTCTACTTTAAAATTTGTTTGTTTCTTTTATGCCTAACAAAATATATCCAGTAGAAAGAACGATGATCACACGGAACGAATAAGTAAAATAATGTTTTTACTAATTAAAGACCAATATTATCTCGGGTTTGTTTATAGATATAAAATAAAATGATAGAAAGCGTTACTTGCTAGTAATAACAGTATTGAGTGTGGTTGGAGGGTGCAAGTAATCGGAAAATGTATAACAAATGGTTAGAAAAGGAATAATAAATCAGAAAAAGAAGAAAATACTAAAGAGACGCAATAAAACCTTCGGCACTGTCATGCTATTAGCTGTCAGAAGTGAAAGTGCTCACTGCTAGTGAAGTATCTGTCTGTCTGCCTGTCTGCCTGCGTGCCTGTTGCTGGCCTGTCTGCCTGCTTGCCTGCTGAACTATCTGTGTGTCCGTCTGTCTGTCTGCCTGCTGGTTTGAGTTGATACTTTGGCTTACTTACTTACTGATATCTATCTACTATCTATCTATCTATCAATCACTCGTCCACCTTATTAGAAAACACAAATTTAATATAAAAACATATTTCCTGAAATTGCAAATTATTTAAAATATAAAAATATAATTTTCAACAGAGAGAATTTATCAAAATAGAAAACAAATGAAGTTTGAAGTTTAAAAATAATAGGATCGACCACTCACGACTAGCTAGCGCGGACGCGCGACTGCGCGTTCGGGACCACTCTGCTTTAGTAGTACCCTTATACTCTGTGTGTTTTCAAACGCATGGATATAGGTGTCAAATTTGTTCCAATAACTTTCGAGTAATAGAGAGAGAGAGAGAGAGAGAGAGAGAGAGAGAGATAGAGAGAGAGAGAGAGAGAGAGAGAGAGAGAGAGAGAGAGAGAGAGAGAGACAGACAGACAGACAGACAGACAGACATATAGCTCGCTCCGGCCAGTCATGGTATTAGCTGTCAGTAGCCAAAGAATCGACAGGCCAGCAACAGGCATGCAGGCAGACAGGCAGACAGACAGATACTTCACTAGCAGTGAGCACTTTCACTTCTGACAGCTAATAGCATGACAGTGCCAAACCTTCGTTACAGAATTTCTCATGCTTTAGTGAAGTGGAATGTGTTCTTGCACACACACGCACACACAAACACACACACACACACACAAACACACACACATACACACACTAACACTCACACGCACACACGTACACGGACACATACTCATGGAAGCGAACATACACACACTCGTGGGCATGAATATGGGTATTCCTGTGTTAAGAGGTAATAAACGCCTGGAGATATTTTCATCAAATGTTTATCTTTTGAGTGCCTCCTACATTCTGACCACGTTTCTCTCTTTCGTTACTGCCATACCAAGCTACTAACATACAGGTCTCTCCTTCATCCTGATTATATTTTGTTTTCGTAAACATCCGCGTAGCCATCCACTCAATAATAATAATGATGATGACGATGATGGTGACAAGGACGACGACGGCGACAACAACAACAGCAACGATAGAGATCAATGGAAAAACTGGAATACAGAGTTAACTTCTTGTGGAAAATTTTTGGCGAAGGTTATCATGAAGAGAGGCATATTTCAAGGAGATAACCCATCACCACTGCTGTTTGTGATTTGTGTGATACCACTCATTCAGATACCACGGAAAGTGACAACGGAGTACACCTTGAAAACTGGAGGAAAATTAAATCATCTGTTATATATGGATGAATTAAAGATCTTTGGAAAGACCGAACGTGAAATAAATGCTATAGTTTCAACGGTGCAGATATTCAGGAAGGATATCGGAATGGAATCTGGGACTAAAAATCGTGGTACGCTTATAATACAAAGAAGTAAAATAGTGTCGAATGGTGTAGAGCTACCCAAAATCAAGGATATTGAGACTAATGGATATAAACATCTGGAAATGTTAGAATACGACAAAATCAAGGAAAGTGAATTGAAAGATAGCTTTAGGCGAAAATATCTCAGAAGAACCAGGTTAATTATGGGAAGTAGACTCAATGGAAAAAAACAAAATCAGAGCAATGGGAAAAAAACAAATTCAGAGCAATATTTTCATGTAATAAATATGAGGTCCTAGAAATTGAAAAACAAAAGATATAGTATCTTAAAGTGGGAACTGTTCCTGTTATTGTAGGTGCCCTAGGTATGATAAGAAAGAGATGTCAGAAACATCTAGATAATATCTCGGGAGAACCATGTCACAAAGAAATCCAAAGAACTGGGCTAATAAGTACTGCCCACATCCTTAGAAAACTCCTATCAATTTTAATGTATATGTTGTATCACATGAAAATATTTTGCTACTGCCCCTTCCACGTCCCCTCCCTAAGCTTTCAGGCATACTGTAACATCTCTTATCCTTCATTTGCCCTAGGACGCTGGATGTGTCTTGGCGAGTAATTGTAATATAAAGCCCAAAGTAAGGAAACCTTGCTAGTGACAGCTGGGGATTGATCTAAGAAGGGGAAAGGGAAAACTGAACCACTTGCTATTCACAAAAGCTATTCACAAATACTGAGGCAGAACTGCTCGGATTTTCTCCAGTGATATTAAGATGGAGTTTGGACTCTCAAAATGTGCTATGATGGTGATGAAATGAGGAAAGCTTGCCAGGACAAAAGGCATATGTTGGACAAATGTTGAAATGATGAAGGCGATTCAACCTCAATCCAGCTATAAATACTGGGAATACTTGAGGCAGATGGAATCAAACCCCACCACATGGTATGGCGCTGGAATCTTGACGTGGACAGAGAAGGAGCTAAAGAAACTGGACAGGGTGTCAAGAAACCTCTTAACGATGCATGATCCCATCATCAACGTGTAGACACTGATCGCTTATACATGAAGAGAGCAAATGGATGAAGGGGACTGGACTGATAAATGTGGAAGTCTGCGTGTGTATCGAGCTCGAGAGCTTAATGAAATACCCAACCCAAAGTAAGAAAACCTTGCTAGTGACAGTTAGGAACGTGGAAGTATTGAGAGCAGAAAAAAAGAGAAAAATAAAGAAGTGCAAAAAGGACATGACGCAAGAGGGACTACACCATCAGCTCCATGTAGCCACAAGAGAAGCTGGTGGAAAGAATTGGTGGGATTGGCTGATGAAAGGAACATTAAAAAAGAGATTGAGAGCACTACACTGGCAACACTAGACCAAGCTTTGACCAGGAACTGGAGGGCCAACCTAAGAAATGAGCGAGTGTCTCCGCTGTGCTGCATCTGCAATAGAGTGGATGAGACCATTGCCCATATCACAAACGAATGCCCTAGACTTGCCCCAAACCACTACAAGTTGTGGCAACATGATCAAGTAGCGGAAGTGCTACACTGGAAACTGCGAAAAGTGGGGGCTAGAAAGAGACAAGACATGACATGAGCACAGACTGCAGAGAGAGACGGAGTCGCAGACTATCAAAATCCTTTGGGATTTCCCAATCCAAAGTGAAGGAAGATGTAGTGAGGGAGAAGCAGCCAGATCTAAGATTAGCTAGTGTATTGATGAATAAAATGTTAGGAAAAATGCCGAATTGGAAGAGCCTAGGACCAGATTTAGCTGAAGGGTACTGACTAAAGAAATTCACTAGTTTACATGGGAGCTGAGGGAACAATTTCAGGATTGCTTTAATGGAGGGATAATACAAGATTGGATGACTAGTGGGAGGATAATGTTCATTATGAAGGATAAGAGCAAGTGTAATACGGCTAGCAACTATAGACCAATCACTTGCTTACCATTAGCGAGGGAGATGTTTACGGGAATGCTTTCAGAAATTATTTACGAGCACCTTGACAACCAGAAATTACTGCCAGAAGAACAGAAAGGTTGCAGGAAGAAGGCTAGAGGAATGTATGATCTATCATATATAGATAAAGCTGTTCTAAATGGAGTAAAAGCTAGAAAGAAAAATCTAACAATAGCATAGATAGATTATAGGAAAAGCCTATGACATGATTCCACACTCATGGATAAGTGGACGTTTGATCATATCCAGTATAGCAGACAACATAAGAGAATTAATTAGCATTAGCATGAAGAAATGGAAAGTAGACTCCACCGAATGGCAGGAGTAGCAAGATTATATTTGCCTAGAAAGGAAAGCAAAAGGGGTTAATATCAGTAGAAGACCGCGTGGAATTAGTTAGAGTAGATATAGACTTCTTTGTAGCTAATAATGAAGAAAGTCTATTAAAAGCTGCTAAAGACATAGCAAGACACTGGGAAACCAAAACACCAAACGAAGTTAAAAATCAGGAAAAAAGAACAGAAATTATCTGACTGGCAGGAGAAGGCGTTGCATGGTAGATACCCAAACATAGTTTCAGCAAATAATTGTAGTGAGACATGGTTATGGCTACAAAAGTAAAAGCTGACGAGGGAGACAGAAAGTTTGTTAGTAGCTGCACAAGATCTAGCATTAAGGACTAAATCGATAAAAGCCAAGATAGACAAAAACCAAGTAGATTCCCAATGTAGATTATGCAATTCAAAACAGATAAGCGTTACTCATATAGTAAGTGAATGTAGCATGCTGGCACAGAAAGAATACAAGAAAAGACATGACAATCTAGAGAGAGCAATCCACTAAAGTACTAGAAAGTAAGAAATACAAGAATTTGTGGCACTTTAACATTCAAACTGACAGAGTAATAGAAGCTGGACAGTTTGATTTGGTGGTGGTGGTGGTAGTAGTAGTAGTAGTAGTAGTAGTAGTAGTAGTAGTAGTAGTAGTAGTAGTAGTAGTAGTAGATAAAGAGAATAGAAAGTGCCAGATAATTGACTTTACAGTCCCAAATGATGAAAAAATTAATATGTGAACTATAAAAAAATAGCAAATTACTGGGACTTAACTCTTAAATTATTGAGACTATGTGAAATGCATCCCAGTAAAATGTACTCCAGTAGTTATAGGTGCATTGGGAGATATCCCTAAAGATCTGAATAGATGGATAGAGGAAATAGGTATAAAACCCAGTTTAGTACAGCTGCAGAAAACTGTTATTAGGGACATCTGGGATACTTAAGAGGGTTTTTGGCATCTAAGGTTACTTGCTGTAACCCAATCGGAGGGTGATTGGTATTTAAGGCTACTTGTTGTGGCCCGATGTTAGGATTCTTTTCTTTTGCAACATTGTAATCTGTTGAGTATATATGAATAACAATAAAAATCAGTAGCATTCATGACGATAAAGTACTGGAAATAATTTTTCCTTTTACATTTCTTATATTTAGTGATATACTTTGTGGAAAATCTAAACTGAAATAAAATGATACTGAAATAAAAGGAATATAAACGTGTACTAAACAAATAACATAAGCAAAAGATGAATGAAATCGCGAATTTAGTTTTACAGACGAATATATTAATAGTAAACAAACAAGACATCGTATCTATAGTAGAAAATTCAAGAGACATTCTCTGGAAACATATTACAAATAAATATTTTAAAAAGCTAAGCAGAAATAGCAATGTAGAAGTTATAAACTTCCATAATAAAAGTTTTGAAGAATTATAAATTTTCGTTGAGAAAACTGATATAGAAATCTCAAAGAATATGAAAGTAGAATAGAAGACATTTATGAATTATTAAAGGTTCTGATGGGTGAAATTATGACGTTAACAGCAGGAAATGTTGACGCAATATAAATTTTGAAGCGTAAATAAAGACGTATACAACTACATATCAGTTTAGTTGGTGAAAATGTCAAATAAAGCGAATTGTAACAGTCATACAAATCAGAGGAAAAACCCTTGTTGTTTATATAAAGTGAACGTTTTATAGCTAGCTGTATCTTACTTTTAAAACCGCGCCTATAGAGCTAATAGATAGATCAAATTATAACAGAACAGTTAGTATTAAGTGATTGACAGTATTTTTATCATTGTCACTGAGAAGGTCACAGATGTGTGACGAAAGATTTCCGGACAATGGACATAAGTTAGAAAAGGAACAGTAACAAACAAATGGAGAACAAATATATAGTGTGTGTGTTTATTTGGCAAAATAAATAAATAAATGACTGTCCAGAAATACAACAATAGCTGTTTCAACACATGACTTTACATCAGAAATCTTGCAACACAAATTCATAAATCTTTATTATTGATTTTGTTAATGCTTACGTCCAGATCAGCTGTTATCAAAAAGATCTATGATCGAAAGCGTTCCAGAGATTATCTCCTCTTCTTTGCTTTTAGTCATACTATATCTAGAACTGTACTATGCAATGTACTATTCATTTTCAAGGAGGTACTGCATGAATTGTGAAAGAATTGGAAGCATTTGTAAAGATTTCGTTATTGGTTCGACTCAATATATATTGTCAGGGTAATGTGGATACCTACTTCTATATAGAAACTGAGAGGCGTTAATTGCTGAAAACTGAGATGCTCGTTTATATGTCCAAATACTTCCATTAATTACTTATGCATTTCCAGTTGTGTAAGGTATATAACGGCAGTTTACTAAGAGCATTCATGCTTTTGTTGTCAGAATTAACGAAACTTAGATGTCACTAATAATAAATAATCTCGCGCGTGAAATAATATAAATGCATTTAGCAGAAGGAAATTTAAGACGATAAAAATATATTGCCAATCCCATCGTTGGAAATCATTACTTTAAAGTGTTATTCCTCCTTAATTAAGGTGCAATAAGCTTCATTAAATGTATAGCTCATTATTCAATGAAACAAAGTATTGTTTTTTTTTCTCTTCAGAGATCTTAAGCAAAATGAACCGGAGAAAGACGTGCAAGATATCAAGTAAAAGAAGGGTTTATGTAGTTAGTGCCAAATTTTATTTATTCAGTCGCCAGCACACATATGGGAGTCCCATGAAGAAAATAAATTCCCATTCACTTTATATGTGATCTTCTCGATCGGTTAACTCATCAACATAACTTTCACTGTGTAGAGAAAACTGCAAAAGCGATTGTAATCGTTTATAGAGGCGTTACTTTCTGGTGTAAATTACCTTATCCATTGTATATGATGATTTGCAACGTTGGATTAATATATATATATGTATGTATATATATATATATATATATATATATATATATATATATATATATATATATATATATATATATACACGAACTTTGTGTAACTAGAGCATGTAAATGTTCTAAATACACGTAATAGAAAACGATATAAACGGTACAGAACCGATAAACCAATTTAGCAGAAAGTAGTTAGGATTTCGCATTTCCAAACATGCCTACTGGAGCAAAATTTCAACTTCAGCACAAGACATTAATGAATGGACATGAAACATAATAATTGTAAATACTTTAATAGTTTTGCCTTATTAGGCATTCTATTTTGGTCATTTTAGCTTCCGGCAATGAATTCGTACGGAATTTTATTTATATATATCAATAATAAACACACACACACATATGCATATTAATAACAACTCATTGAACACATATAGACACACGAACCATAAACACACACAGATATAAATGTATATGTTCATGTGAGAGTGTGTGTGCGTGTGCATATGTGTGTGTATATGTGCTTGTATAATTGTATCTTAGTTCCTTGTCTATTGTAAATTGCTTGTTATGAAAATCTCTCTTAAAGATTTATTATGGTAATAATCATATTATCACATATAATATATATTCAATGTAAAATGGATATTCACTCGGGCATGTAACTATGCTTCTATGTATATATATATATATATATATATATATATATATATATATATATATATATATATATATACATGAGATGCAAGCCAATACAAAGAGGGAAAATATCGATCATTACGATACAAAAGGCCATAGGAAGAGCCATGCTAGAAAATTCATTGCGTGTACATGTCCAAAATGCAGCAATTCGAGAACGAAGCAGAGTGAAAATATACTAATATATCTTGTCTGTTGAAAATCCATATTTCGTGCAGCTAAAGATAGCGCTGTATTTAAATTGATGTAATGATTACATTGTCCAATTAAATGGAACCTCTTGAAACGGTCGTACTGCATTACTACTTGACATTCTGTCACTTATTTTGATATATATATATATATATATATATATATATATATATATATATATATATATACATATATATATATCCCAAAAATGGAATAAGAACATAACAAACGACAATAAAAACATACGGACAGATAGACGATACAAAAACGGAAAGGGAAAAAACAAGGACAGATCATTCATGGCCTTCTATCCATCAGTCAAGATTCCAAATTGTCATTACAGTTTAGGCTTGTTACACTTGAGACTGTTCAAAATTAGCCGGCCCCAAAATCTACGCTAAGAGCATTACATTTTTGGAATAAAGCAAACGAATGTGTACGACAACGCAGACAAAAAAGAAACGAGAACGCAGAGAAAATGTTGCACGATTACAAATACAAACAATAAGAGAATAACAAGTGTCGTTCGACTAATAAGGACGAATCAAATTGAGCTGACGTGTCTGGAGTGAGAGCCTTAAGGTACAAACATAGATTAAAGTCAGGAGACAGGAAAATATGAGGGGCGCTACAAGCGGTGGTTGAGCCACGAAAGAAAAATTATGCTTCACCGAACGAACACCTGTCACGTGGAAGGAGAAGAGAGAGGTAGGGGCAGAGAGATTGAAGAATTAGGGAAGGAACTAGAGAGAGAGAGAGAGAGAGAGAGAGAGAGAGAGAGAGAGAGAGAGAGGAATGGACAGAAGGAAAGGTACAGGGGAGATAACAAAGGAAAATAGAGAGATTAAAGAAAGAGAAAGCCAAAAATGTGAGGGAGGGCGAGCGAGAAAAAGAAAAGAAGAAAGAAAGAAAAATATATGAGGGGGATTAAACGAAGGACCAAAAAAGTCGTAGAGAATTTAGATGTATGCTCACAAGGTGAGCAAAAAGTGTACGTACGCCGCTGTATGTATATATAAATCTAAAGAATGGAATAAGAACGTAACAGACAACAAAAACATACGGAGAAATAGAAAATACAAAGACAGACAGGGAAATATATATAAAATGTATGTATGTAAATATATAGTAAGGTCTATTTGCCAAGACAATGTGACATGCCTATGCAGTACGATGTTACTACATTTTAGCACCAGGAAAACATCTTTTCTAGCTGGCTACCGATACATGGTCTATGTCTGTATACCGTGAAGGAAGTCTACTGCTTCCTTTCTAGCCTTAGCGATACATGTAGACCAATGGTTTCTGGGTTATTTCTCTTCCTCGGTAAAAGACAATTGTCGGTTAGAGATGGCAGCCACTCGACTTTGCTCACAGTATATACATTTAAAGCGACACTCAAACGCTGATCTCGTAAAGAGAAAAACAACTAGTTTTAAATCTCTGAGCGAGAAATATGGAGTAACCGTACCGTGCACTAAAGTCTATTTGCCAACGCAATGTGACAATCCTACACAGGATGACGTTACTACTTTTATCCCCACGAAAAATCTTTTCCAGTTGGCTATGGACACATGTCTGTGTCTGTATACCGTGAGCAAGGGAGTAAACTGCTCCCTATCTAGCCTTAGCCTTGCTCATGTCCTGCGCAGGATTGCCACATTGTGCTGGCAAATAGACTTTACCGTACGGTACTGTTACTATATTTCTCGGTCAGAGATTTTAAACTATTTGTTTTTCTATTATACATATATATATATATATATACAATGTTAATTCTCTAAATGAAGTATTAACAGTAACTGCACGATAAAGTATAGTATATTACCACTTAAGTGTGGCTGACCCCTAGGGGTGGATGTTACTGTTGCTTTTAGCCCCAGGAGGACATCTCCTCCAGCTGGCTTATCGACACACGACTGTGTCCTGTTTGCCAAGGGAAGTTATCCCTCTCACCTCGATCTGCAGCACGAACGTATCCGGATTTCAGGGTTATTTCCCCTCGTCGGCGCCCGATAGCTGCTGACCTTGGTGAGAGAGACAAAAACCTGGCAATCTTATATCTTCTTTTCCAGTGAAATTCTTCACTGATATCGAAAAGGTGAAAACAAGCAATGTTAATTCTCTAAATGAAGTATTAACAGTAACTGCACGATAAAGGTTTTTGTCTCTCTCACCAAGGTCAGCAGCTATCGGGCGCCGACGAAGGGAAATAACAGTGAAATCCGGATACATTCGTGCTGCAGATCGAGGTGAGAGGGATAACTTCACTTGGCAAACAGGACACAGTCGTGTGTCGATAAGCCAGCTGGAGGAGATGTCCTCCTGGGGCTAAAAGCAACAGTAACATCCACCCCTAGGGGTCAGCCACAGTTAAGTGGCAATATACTACACTTTATCGTGCAGTTACTGTTAATACTTCATTTAGAGAATTAACATTGCTTGTTTTCACCTTTTCGATATCAGTGAAGAATTTCACTGGAAAAGAAGATATAAGATTGCCAGGTTTTTGTCTCTCTCACCAAGGTCAGCAGCTATCGGGCGCCGACGAAGGGAAATAACCCTGAAATCCGGATACGTTCGTGCTGCAGATTGAGGTGAGAGGGATAACTTCCCTTGGCAAACAGGACACAGTCGTGTGTCGATAAGCCAGCTGGAGGAGATGTCCTCCTGGGGCTAAAAGCAACAGTAACATCCACCCCTAGGGGTAAGCCACACTTAAGTGGCAATATACTACACTTTATCGTGCAGTTACTGTTAATACTTCATTTAGAGAATTAACATTGCTTGTTTTCACCTTTTCGATATCAGTGAAGAATTTCACTGGAAAAGAAGATATAAGATTGCCAGGTTTTTGTCTCTCTCACCAAGGTCAGCAGCTATCGGGCGCCGACGAAGGAAAATAACCCTGAAATCCGGATACGTTCGTGCTGCAGATCGAGGTGAGAGGGATAACTTCCCTTGGCAAACAGGACACAGTCGTGTGTCGATAAGCCAGCTGGAGGAGATGTCCTCCTGGGGCTAAAAGCAACAGTAACATCCACCCCTAGGGGTCAGCCACACTTAAGTGGCAATATACTACACTTTATCGTGCAGTTACTGTTAATACTTCATTTAGAGAATTAACATTGCTTGTTTTCACCTTTTCGATATCAGTGAAGAATTTCACTGGAAAAGAAGATATAAGATTGCCAGGTTTTTGTCTCTCTCACCAAGGTCAGCAGCTATCGGGCGCCGACGAAGGGAAATAACCCTGAAATCCGGATACGTTCGTGCTGCAGATCGAGGTGAGAGGGATAACTTCCCTTGGCAAACAGGACACAGTCGTGTGTCGATAAGCCAGCTGGAGGAGATGTCCTCCTGGGGCTAAAAGCAACAGTAACATCCACCCCTAGGGGTCAGCCACACTTAAGTGGCAATATACTACACTTTATCGTGCAGTTACTGTTAATACTTCATTTAGAGAATTAACATTGCTTGTTTTCACCTTTTCGATATCAGTGAAGAATTTCACTGGAAAAGAAGATATAAGATTGCCAGGTTTTTGTCTCTCTCACCAAGGTCAGCAGCTATCGGGCGCCGACGAAGGAAAATAACCCTGAAATCCGGATACGTTCGTGCTGCAGATCGAGGTGAGAGGGATAACTTCCCTTGGCAAACAAGACACAGTCGTGTGTCGATAAGCCAGCTGGAGGAGATGTCCTCCTGGGGCTAAAAGCAACAGTAACATCCACCCCTAGGGGTCAGCCACACTTAAGTGGCAATATACTACACTTTATCGTGCAGTTACTGTTAATACTTCATTTAGAGAATTAACATTGCTTGTTTTCACCTTTTCGATATCAGTGAAGAATTTCACTGGAAAAGAAGATATAAGATTGCCAGGTTTTTGTCTCTCTCACCAAGGTCAGCAGCTATCGGGCGCCGACGAAGGGAAATAACCCTGAAATCCGGATACGTTCGTGCTGCAGATCGAGGTGAGAGGGATAACTTCCCTTGGCAAACAGGACACAGTCGTGTGTCGATAAGCCAGCTGGAGGAGATGTCCTCCTGGGGCTAAAAGCAACAGTAACATCCACCCCTAGGGGTCAGCCACACTTAAGTGGCAATATACTACACTTTATCGTGCAGTTACTGTTAATACTTCATTTAGAGAATTAACATTGCTTGTTTTCACCTTTTCGATATCAGTGAAGAATTTCACTGGAAAAGAAGATATAAGATTGCCAGGTTTTTGTCTCTCTCACCAAGGTCAGCAGCTATCGGGCGCCGACGAAGGAAAATAACCCTGAAATCCGGATACGTTCGTGCTGCAGATCGAGGTGAGAGGGATAACTTCCCTTGGCAAACAAGACACAGTCGTGTGTCGATAAGCCAGCTGGAGGAGATGTCCTCCTGGGGCTAAAAGCAACAGTAACATCCACCCCTAGGGGTCAGCCACACTTAAGTGGCAATATACTACACTTTATCGTGCAGTTACTGTTAATACTTCATTTAGAGAATTAACATTGCTTGTTTTCACCTTTTCGATATCAGTGAAGAATTTCACTGGAAAAGAAGATATAAGATTGCCAGGTTTTTGTCTCTCTCACCAAGGTCAGCAGCTATCGGGCGCCGACGAAGGGAAATAACCCTGAAATCCAGATACGTTCGTGCTGCAGATCGAGGTGAGAGGGATAACTTCCCTTGGCAAACAGGACACAGTCGTGTGTCGATAAGCCAGCTGGAGGAGATGTCCTCCTGGGGCTAAAAGCAACAGTAACATCCACCCCTAGGCGTCAGCCACACTTAAGTGGCAATATACTACACTTTATATATATATATATATATATATATATATATATATATATATATATATATATATATATATATATATATACGTATAGATACATATATATATTTACACACACGCGCGCATACACACACATGCACATACACATATACATATATAAATACATTTTTCATTTTTTTAATCTTTTACTTATTTCATTAGACTGCGCGCATGCTGGAGCATCGATTTGAAGAATTCTTAGACGAATGATTCAACTTCACGACTTTTACCTCTTTTAATCTTGGTCCTTATTGTATCGATCTCTTTAACCAAACCGATAAATTACGGGGACGAAAACACTCCGCCACCAGTTGTCAAGGAGTTATTATTATTATTATTATTATTATTATTATTATTATTATTATTATTATTATTATTATTATTATTGTTATTGTTATTATAATTATAATTATTATTATTATTATTATATATCGTTGCTGTTACGTTAAACTGCAGTATATCCAAATTTGGCCACATGCGTTTTTTTGCAATATTTAATTGTGCTTGCAATAGCCGGTACTTTTGGTCAAACTATCGCATCTGTAGCTGATTTACAAGCCAAGATATGAAAATTGTCACGACAGATTTACATAAATATTTCTGACTGAAAGTATCATGCATGCATGGAGTTACGATTTTATGTACCCAACAAAGTATTATTGCGAAGCTGGAACTGTTGCTAATGTAAAAAGAATTTTTTTCCATGTTTCTTACATGTTAATATTACCCTTCGAAACGGTCGTATGCATGGATTAAAATTCTATAAAAACTTTAACACCTGTCCTCCATCTTTAATTGTTTGCTGAGTTTCAATAGGATACGTGTTCTCATAACACGCCTTATATTTCATATATATATATATATATATATATATATATATATATATATATATAAACTAAGTATGGTTAATTTACTAAATTAATTAAATTAATTAAAATTATCAATTAATTAGACGGTAAGGGAGAATATTTGAAAATTTAAATGCTACTACAATACTTAGAAAGAATTAAGAGGAAATATTAAGAGAGAATATAGAAAAACTGACAATATATGAGTTTATGCAGACATGTGCTATAGAAGTATTCAGATAAAAGAAGAGGTAAGTTAGACCCGGAGGGATAGAGATATACACAACAAAGAATATATGGTAAATTATTAAGCGATGTTTAGAATAACTGAAGATAATGTAGAAGATAATTAATGAATGAAACTTCTTATACGTAATTTCTAAATGTTAAAAAGTTAGTTATACTTCCCTATATATATGCATTATTCTGCATATATGTACACACGCACTTATATACACATATGCATAAACATATATGCACATACGCACAGACACACACTCATACATACATGCGTATACATAAACATTAATGCACAGACACACATCTACATATATACCGTACATAAATGAAGAAAACACAAAATGAAATGAAAATTATATTAATCATAAATTAAGTCATTTAATCTATTTAAAAATTTATAGAACAAATAGTTATGAAAATATACCCGTGCATACACAAACATATATATACATATATACCTACATACATACATACATACATACATACATACACATATATATATATATATATATATATATATATATATATATATATATATATATATATATATATATATATATATATATATACATATATATATACAGACACACATTACCATACGCACATATATACATATATACATACACACATATACCTGCATCATATGCTCTTATATACTAAATGATGCACATATATCTTTTACATATAGATACTCTCACATATAATTTCATATGTATATATACACATCGTATGCCCATACACACATATAACCACTAATATATAACCGCTAATATATACACGTAACTACTAATATATAAACACTAATATATACACGTCATATGCAGATACACAGGCATAAACACTAACAGGTAAATAAATATCCACGAATATAAAAATATATAAACATATGTATAAAAAATTAAAAAATAAAAATATATATATAAATTTGGATATAAATATACAAACATAAACCATAAGGGTAAAAAGACTTATATACATATATATATATATATATATATATATATATATATATATATATACGCATACACATAGCTTTATCCTGCGTTTGAGAATTTAAAATCACTTCTTTAAATTTCTAATACATCTCAATGCTTCTAAGGCAAACTTCGTTTGTTTGTTTACGTTCATCGTAATTTGAATTCAACATATATACATATATATTACTACATACACATACATATACATACATATACACAGATGTACTTACATCTGTGTATGTGTGTGTACGTATGTATATGTGTGTGTATGTGTGCGTATGTGAATGTGTGTACATGTGTATGTGTATATATATGTTTACATATGAAACACCTAATGATTTCACTTCTCTGCTCCCATAATTTAATAATCTGTCTATTGTTTTTTTATATATCACCATTTATCATATTTTTGCATGGGTATGTTTGCATTAACATTATTGTTATTAATATTAATTTATGACAATAACTATTTTTATAACTGTATATATTCTTATATTATGTATTAATTTGAATGGTACACTGTATTTTTCCTCTTTGGCTTTTTAATGTTTGCATTATGTTTTCAATATGTTATATATAAATGTCTTTGTGCGTTCTTTCCTGGCTTATAATAACTAACCAAACTGATTTAATTAAATTCAATTTGATTGATTTTATATATGAGGAATTGAAACATTTGTAGGTCTTATCAATGTAGTAATAAATCTTTATTAATATTATCTCCATCTTTTCTCTTGGTTTTTATACTAATAATCTATATGTGTGTGCCTATATTATAAGGTATTCAACCAGTCTAATCTTGGATATTTTTCTCCCTTTGCGGTTTATATATCCTCACCTGTACTTTAATATATATATATATATATATATATATATATATATATATATATATATATATATATATACAATAATATGAGGATATTATACACATATATACATAAATATATACACAATAAGCTCATGTATGGACATATAAATATATATACAATAAGTTCATGTATAAATATATACATACACATATATATATATATATATATATATATATATATATATATATATATACAATAAGTTTATGCATGTATACATGCAATAAGTTCACGCATTGATCATGTACTTATATGGAACGCAATGTTCTCGTTTAGAGCAGAGGGAAAAAGCTATCGCGTGATGTTGGATGGAGTGTAACATTATAAATTATACCGAGCAATGTTGACAGGATTCCATCCTTGTCCAATTATATCTAATGATTTATTGAACCTCAAGTGTCTCAGAGGGAGATTTCATATTGATAAACAAACTACTTCTCGTGGTTAAGCGTAGAAGTTTCCATTTCTTAAATATACCAGCTTATATATATATATATATATATAGAAACATACATGCATGCATACACACACACACACACACACATATATATATATATATATATATATATATATACATATATGCATATATACATATATGCATATATATATATATATATATATATATATATATATATACACACATACACACACACACACACATATATATATATATATATATATATATATATATATATATATATATATAAGTATGTATATATGTATGTATCTCTGTGTGTGTGGGCGGGGTGCATGACCGTATGTATTTGAGTTTGCACGCACATATAACATTCGCTTGTCATCGATATCTATTTTATTACGCCTATGCTTGAAGATACTATCAAATATTGTACATTACCTGACTCCGACTTGGATAAAATTTCTTTAAAAGCATTACATGATGTTGACAATAAAATGAAATCAAAGCATCAATATATATATAGCGACAGGTGAAAGTTTCGCTATGAACATAACTAGCAGATAGACACATTAGTGATTTTTCCAATTTAATTATGTTATACATGTACAACGACATGAAAACATACGGAGAATAATGTTTTACATTTTTTTCGGGTTAACTCGTGTGCCTTAACATCCGGAAGCAATACTCGAGAATTACTTATGGCGTAGTTAAATACGTTCCGATTACACTTGTGTAAGGTGTGTATTACAAGCGGTTATGTTGTCTGAGAATGGGAAATAATAGAGGTAAATGATCAGGTAGCACAAACGATGTGTGGTATAGCGACTCACTGATACAATATAACGGGGACGTGTAGATATATGAGTGCTAGATCAATATTTCAGTGCCTCTTCAGTTGTTATATGCTGCAGAACGCGTTTACACAAGAGCACATAATATATTTACACACACACACACACACATACACACACACACACACACACACACACACACACACACACACACACATATATATATATATATATATATATATATATACATACGTACACACATATATATTCATACACACACAAACACATATATATTTGTATATTTACATATACATATGTGTATATATATGCGTATATATATATATATATATATATATATATATATATATATATATATATATACATTTGCATGTGTGTGTATGCGTGCGTGCTATACATGCATGTGTATGCGTGCGTGCTATACATGCATGTGTATACTTGAGTGATTGTGTGTAGATGAGTGTTTCCGCTTGTATACAATATAAGTACGCGTCATAGCCGAACGAGTGAGAAGTTCATTTCACAATGTCAATGGTCGAGATTTCACTCCACTGTTTGTCTCCTTGCGTGAATCTCCTTTCCCATAGCCTCTAATCAATCAAGACCTGGGAAGGAAAATTGAATGAGTAGTCTTGCTACGAATACCGGAAGAATAGGCTTTACGTGTAATTCCAAGGTTCAGCATCTTTCTAAATTGTGTCAACATCATTGGGGTCTTAGGTTATCGGAGTCCGTGAAAGGTATATGTGTTTGGAGATTTCATATTTACATACAATCAAAATCTATGAGCAGAGAATTCGATATTTCATGTGAACGATATGTATGGATATTGACAATTAAAATCGATGGAAATTCTTATATATATATATATATATATATATATATATATATATATATATATATATATATATATATATATATATATAATCATAAATATATAGGGATTGACAGTAACCTGCTTCTCCAACATACTGAGAATTCAGAAATAGCAGTCAAAGAACTACTGATTTGAAATCAGTAGTTCTTTGACTGCTATTTCTGAATTCTCAGTATGTTGGAGAAGCAGGTTACTGTCAATCCCTATATATTTATGATTATAAATGTTTTTTACCGAAAAGGTTTTTTCATACTGAGTTACCCGGCAAAATTGTTAATTATTAATTTTATTACTAATTGACGATTCCCCGCCCTGCATATCTATATATATATATATATATATATATATATATATATATATATATATATATATATATATATATATATATATATATATATATATATAAAATTAAGGTAGGCAGCAGTTTGGCAATGTGTTACAAAAAAGAAAGACTATAATTGTCATTAAACATGACTAAGGATGTTAGAACACCTAAAATACTAGAAATAGAAGCTAAAGCGCTCCAATACTGCAGTGAACGGACGTAATTGCATACATGCATACATACATACATACATACATACATACACACATACTGACAGCGACCATAAACGGGCGGTGTATTTTTAAATTTTTTAAGGTTTAATTTAAGTTTATCTGATATTATGAGACGAAAGGAATTTTTCATGCGATTATTTTCCACTCGTTTTGAGTTATTTATTTCGAAGGAAAACTACTCTGTTTTACTCGAGGGTAGCCATTTGTAAATAAATGAATTTCTTTTTATTTTCGTGTAGACGGTAATGGCAAATGCCGTTATCAAATATTTATATATTGTGAATTGTTATTTTAATCAACGCTGCAGTGGATTTATATATATATATATATATATATATATATATATATATATATATATATATATATATATATATATTCTACTTTTGATTTTTCTGGCATTCGGTTAATTTCTTTCTATCATAATTTAATTGTTTGTTCCTTTCTGGGCTATTAAAGGTCTTCATATTTTTGTTTGCCGATCCCCTGCATTCCAATAAGGAATTCCTGAAGAAAAGCCTAATTTTGATTTCAAAAGGATTCTTTTTTCGTTTTTTTTTTTTTTTAGAATTAAATAGGCTTTGAAACAACTTGTAGATTCTTTATTGGATTTGTACGAACTTTGTATTAAAAGATCGTCTGCGCTTATGTTCTTTTTTTTTTCCTTGTACTTTATTTATTGATTGTACCAATATTGAATATATAATTTTTATATATCTTTTCTGCTAGGATTGAACTGGTGAACTTTGATGTTTAACATCCCTTTGAAGGATCTTGGTCCTTACTTATTATGTATATATATATATATATTAATGTTTGTTTTTATATTCAGTTATAATAAAAACAGCCTTCCATTATTCTGATAGGTTACCCTACTCTCTTCATTCAAGGGAACCACTCACAGCATCTAATGATAATAGAGAACTAGGAGTAACTGTTGATACCAATCTCAGCTGGAGTGCCCACATCAACAATAAGGTCGATATAACTCGTAGAAGGAGGTCCTGGATCCAAGAACCTTCGGTCTAGAGGACAAGATGTCATCATTCCTCTTTTCTCCTTTGTACGGCCTCACCTCGAAAACTGCTGCCCCTTGTGGTCTCCCCATACAAAACATTTCGAAAACTGAATCATCCCAGAGGTTATTCACTAAAAGAATTAAGGGTATGATTGATCTCGATTAATGGGACCCCCTTAAAGAATTAAAACTCTATTCTCTTCAGTGTCGACGTGTGCGATATATAATTTACACGATGTGGAGAATATATCACCAGCATTGCTCAAAAGACCTGAACATTAACTTCAAAATTCATCCAACGCTAGGACCACGGGCGATACGTCCCCTATTCAATTCAGGATCAGAGCACATAAATACGCTGCAACACAATTTCTTTTCCTGAATAGGCCTTGTTTTATTTAATATTGTCCCGAATAGACCATGATACGACAAAATTTTGCTAAAAAAGATTTAGTTAATCCTATAAGGTGGTGCAATTAAGTTAGACATGGACTGGACCAATCTTTGGTCGAAACGTAGCTAAGTTATCTAAATACAAGTTTAATATTCTTATGTAAGAACGTTGTTTACAGCGACTTCGAAGTTTCGGCCTGCTAAGCTATCGTCGCATTGCGACGACGGCTTAACTTCGAAGTCATTGTCAACAACATGAAATTATATATATATATATATATATATATATATATATATATATACATGCATTTTGATGCATAACAGTGTATAAGGATAAAATTATTTTCAATTCCTCTGCAAGCTATACTGGAATTTAAGTGAATATAAAATACACAAATACACCCGCAAATGTGTGTGTGTGTTTGTGTATGCATGTACACATGAATATGTTTGTGTGTGCGTCTGTGTGTCCCTATACATGTTTGCAACACGCATGTAGTCACATGCACACACGCACACACATATCTACATAAGTGCGTACATATATATATGCGTGTCTCATGTAAGTCATCCTGAATCTCTAAGTATGCAAATGCGTCTGTAACATCTGCGTAAAATAATACTTTCTATTTATTCCAAAAATTTCTCACAAAAAAATATTGTAGTTTCGTTTATTCAACAGCAAATGCAATGCGAGCAAGACAGTTTTTGAGATCAATATGTAAATATATAAAGATCGAAGATGTAAATACCTGCATATATACACACATGTAGATATAACTGAATATATACATATATACCTACGCATACATATATATATATGTATATATATATATATATATATATATATATATATATATATATATATATATATATATATAATTATTACAATTAAAAGAGTAAAGGGTTATCAATATATTAATTTATTAATAAATCAATAATTAATAATTGCAACTGGAATATCATACTGATGAGGTAATGAAGGATTTGCACTTCTAAATCAGAAACGCGTATATGATTAACTACAACTAGGTTTGTTTCGTTTATTCTTTTCTTCTTGTTGTGCCTTTGTGAGTTACAAGTAATGCTATCTGTTGGAGTTTCAGCATTTTAGCTGCTATTTCTGAACTTCGGTAAGTGGTGAAGCAACTGTTGCTGACCCCTTAATTATGTTATATATATATATATATATATATATATATATATATATATATATATATATATATATATATATATATATATATATATATGCGTATATATATATATACACAAATATATAAATATACTCTTTTACTCTTTTACTTGTTTCAGTCATTTGACTGCGGCCATGCTGGAGCACCGCCTTTAGTCGAATCAAATCAACCCCAGGACTTATTCTTTGTAAGCCTAGTACTTATTCTATCGGGTCACTTTTTGCCGAACCGCTAAGTTACGGGGACATGATCACACCAGCATCGGTTGTCAAGCGATGCTGGGGGGGGGACAAACACAGACACACAAACACATACATATATATACATATATACGACGGACTTCTTCCAGTTTCCATCTACCAAATCCACTCACAAGGCTTTGGTCGGCCCGAGGCTATAGTAGAAGACACTTGCCCAAGGTGCCACGCAGTGGGACTGAACCCGGAACCATGTGGTTGGTAAGCAAGCTACTTACCACACAGCCACTCCTGCGCCTATATATATATATATATATATATATATATAGACGCACACACGCATACCTACATGTATGTATGTGTATGTATGTATGTATGTATGTATGTATGTATATTTGTATGTATGTATATAGTGTCGTCGCATTATACATATACATGTATAGCCGAATACCCACAACCGCACACACACACACACACACACAAACATACGTACTCACGAGAATCAACAGCTATAATAGAAACTACAAAGCGAACATTCAAAGGCTTGATGTCTCCCTTGGTTTTATTTGCAGCAGAAACAAAATTCTTTCTTTTAGTCAGACGCGTCCAGGGACATTAAGTTCAGGCCTCTTTTTGTAATCCCCAGACATCAGTAGGTAGTTCATTGAGCACACACCCGCACACATCTTCACATACGTTTTGCCATCCACCTGCACACGTACCTGCACACACACACACAAATTCACGGCCAGATTCACACAGACAATCATCTACATATATTGGTAAAGACATACACGCGCGCACAGTTACACACATGCCTGCTTAGAGACATGTATGCGTACACAAAAACCCACGGGTCTTTCATCATACTGAACTAGAACCAAATGTCCCAAATTACTCCCACGTACCTGCGCATGCACACCACTCGTTTATGGTAGCGCGAGTGCATATTTGTTTTCATACATACAGTAGTAAAGTTCTTTATGTAGGTCACTAATTCCTGCAAGTTTATATGTCCTTAGTCAATGATCATATGATATACATATTGTACTTCGCAGAAAGTTGTGCTTTACGTGGCTCCAGCGTCTTTGCTTCAGGCATTATGTATCATGCATTAATCAATGTTCTGGCCGGTTAGTGCACTAAGTTCATCCGCCAAGTTTATTGTAGTGATGATATCAACCAGTATTCCACAGAATTTTGTCGATATGAGCAATACTGGGGTATATACGTAGGTAGATAGGATGAAGTCGAAGATGGTGTAGTTATGAGAGTATAATAAACCTATGCGCAAAGTGTGACTATTGCCACCATGTAAATGTAAAAGACAGCTGTGAACTGGCGTATCTTGTAGTTGTTAAAGTGATTTCCGATCTGGTAATTTCGGAATATTCTATTTCTCTGTTGTGCGCAGAAAATCTCTATCTCTATCTCTTTCCGCTTATTGAGAAATCGTCTATCGTTGCTTAATATAATCTCCAAACTGTCTGCAGTAGTTAGTGGGCAGGGACGGGAAAATAGGATTAAAAATCCAGACGAATACCGTAGGGATCAAACTTGGTTAAATAAATTGTCCAGCGACAGCCATTGTGATCCATGTCTGCCCTAAAATTACTTCCGAGTGGCTGTACATTTCGTAAATCCGGATTTGTAAACTCCAAATAAATTTAGAATAAAGTCACCAACTACAGAAGTATAACACAGAGAATGGAGAATTATACATTGATTCACTCACGTGAGGATGGCGTTTCGTGATTTAGCAATGCACGCAGATTAATAGATCTCATATTTGATCGACTGAGATTCTACAAAGAATGCTAAATCTTAGAATCTTAGTCGATCAAATACGAGATCGATTAATATATACGTGATTGCTGCATCGCTGAACTTTGAAATGCGATCCTATCCGAAACGCGCGTAAGAAAATTAAAGAATGTATTATTATCCATTTTGTCTGTTTTTGAAATATATATATATATATGTGTGTGTGTGTGTGTGTGTGTGTGTGTGTGTGTGTGTGTGTGTATGTGTGTGTGTGTGTGTGTATGTGTGTGTGTGTTTACATATATATATACATATATATATATATGTATGTATATGTGTGTGTATATATATGTGTGTGCAGAGAAAGAGAGAGAGAGAGAGAGAGAGAGAGAGAGAGAGAGAGAGAGAGATCGGCACCACTTTACGGCTCATTGGTCGATTCTATTAGCGTTGCCTTTGCATTACCCTCAGTATTAACTGGGGTGACTTTATCACTAAAGTCTAGGTCCTACAGCAGGTAAGTATAACCAGGTCTGAAGCAGCTCTGTTTAAGAGCTGGGCAAGATACGTCAGCAGGCTGGAGGTACATCGACTGCTCAATCTCACGAACTCTCTTCTGATCACTGTGACAGAAGGGGACGAAAGAAGTAGTACAAGGAGTACCTAAAAGTATCCCTTTGTCTCTGCCACATTGATAACCACCGGTGGTCTGTTCTTGCTACCGACCGTGAATCCTGGTCTCTCACTGTCCACTGAGCAACAACTTCCTTTAGACAGCCGCAGGAAAATCCTTACAGACAAGGAAAACGGAAGGAAAAAAGGGCACTAGAATGAACCCCGATCAGCCTACTTTCCAATGCAGCCTTGATTGTCCCGAACCAGCTCGTTGGGCATCAGCAAGGTTGTATCAAACTTGTACATCCGCCTTCCGAAAATCTTCGCTCGCGAAGCCAGCATGATGGACCGCCATGCTGGACCGCCATGCTGGACCGCCATGCCAGACCGCTGAAATCTACAATTCTTTCATTCTCTCTGTCTATTTTCTCTTATTCCTTTCTGTTGAAGAGCGTAGGCTCGAAACGTAAAAGACATCTTCATTTTTCCCGCGCGTCGAACTAATACACTTGCTTGTTGTTCATACACCTGTCCTCGCCTTTTTGCTTTTATATAGATTTCAACTATATATATATATGGACTAGCGCTTATGTATGTCATAATAATATTTATATCATTTATTCAAGATGTTGCCTCAACGTAACCATATGAATATTTGACAAGGAAAAAATGTAGTGTATGAAATATTTTTGCGGCTGTTTCTAACATTCAGCGATTTATTGATGTATCAATATATATCACCCAAATGAGTATGCATCTTGATGCTGTAATATGTATTAAACAATTACAAATAATTATCAATACGTAAGCATGATAACTCAATATTATGAAGCTAGAAGCGTTAATACAACGAAGTTTTTCACAGGGAGTAACAGTAAAATGCAATTTTCATAATAGAAGATCAATATTTAAGAGTTAGGAGAGATATAAAAAGACTAAGGAAGAAGGGGATTAATGATGATGAAATGAAAAGAGTAATCAAAGAATAGTTGTGCGATCGATATCAAGAATATATAAGGAATAGTGAGGGAGAGAAAGCTGGGGGCAACACGTAGGAAAAAGAACTAGAAAGAAAAGAAAAGAGAAAATAGTAAATAAGAGGTGAAAAGGGTGAAAAGAGGTAAATAGGAGGTGAAAATAGTAAAAAAGAGGTGAAACTTAAAACTAGTCACAAGAAATCATAAATCTAAATGAGAGGAAAATAGATCAAAGGAAATTCACAAAAGGAAGAAAGAAAGACGGAAAAAAAGGGAAGAAAGCATTTCGGCATCTCCTGCTAAAAGCGTGGTAGATTATCTTATGACACATTTAATATACTACAAGCAACCAATTGTGTAGACCAGACAAGAGCTCAGATAAAAATGTAAAGAAGTGAATGGGAAGAGAAAATGAAGAATATTAATAGGAAAATTAGAAAATGTAAAAGAAGCTATAAACAGATGATTATATATTTTTTTTAGAGATTTTAAGGTATGATATGGATATTAGGTTAACATATGGGTTAATAGTTATCTAAGGGGATTGAACATATTGATCTGCGATAAAATGTAAACGTTTTAAAACATCAGTATATGCAGAATGTAAGTGCTTCAGGCTGTTTGTTAAGGAGAAGACATCTATTATCATTTAATATTCTAATGAGTGGAGGCAGCGAGCAGGCAGAACCATGAGCATGTTGGGCAAAATGCTTAGTGGCACTTTGTCCGTCTTTACGTTCCGCGGTTGATAATTAATCGATATTAATTAATATAGGATTAATTACCAGATTTTATAATAATATTTTACCCATTACCCATTTTCTCATACTGAATATCAGGAGGCCAGCACATCTAAAGGATCAAAGAGATTCAGAAATAGTATCTGCAATCTCAGGGGATTAAGGTACATTAAAAAAAAATAACGTTGACCACTAACGTGGACAATTAATGTGCTAGAAATAGATCACATCTTCTGTCTATTAAGACCTAAATTGTTCTCAACATGAAATATAGCAGCATACCAAAACGTGAGCGGGCAAGACATTTAAAATCACATTTAAATGTCTTGCCCGCTCACGTTTTGGTATGCTGCTATATTTCATGGTCTTAATAGACACAAGATGTGATCTATTTCTAGCACATTAATTGTCCACGTTAGTGGTCAACGTTATCTTTTTAAAATGTACCTTAATCCCCTGAGATTGCAGATACTATTTCTGAATCTCTTTGATTCTTCAGATGTGCTGGTTTCCTGATAATTAATCGATATTAATTAATATATGATTAATTACCAGATTTTATAATAATATTTTACCCATTACCCATGTTCTCATACTGAATATATACGACGCAGTAAATATTTTCTGCAGATATATTCCTGGAATTAGCGCGCCAAAACGAAGACTTTTGAACTTTACCATTAAGCTGTAATTAGCAGAACCATATACACGCGCACCCATGGCAGTGGGCAACTCTGTATACGATTCTGATGATTGCGGTTACATTACAAATCAGGCTGAAGAGGAATGGACAATCGGTAAGATTGTTAAATCCGAAACCGGTACCTGTTTAAGAATGCTTTTTTATGTGATTTTAAATGTCTTGCCCGCTCACGTTTTGGTATGCTGCTATATTTCATGTTGAGAACAATTTAGGTCTTAATAGATTATGATGTGATCTATTTCTAGCACATTAATTGTCCACGTTAGTGGTCAACGTTATTTTTTAAATATATATATATATATATATATATATATATATATATGTGTGTGTGTGTGTGTGTGTGTGTGTGTGTGGTAGACACGATGAGTTCAAGATTAATATCAATATATATTTCATTTTAATTTGTTTGCATTGATTTGCTTCGCTTTGCTTCATTTCACATTTTCATTTTAATTCATTTAGCTGTATTCTTCCTCTTCATTTGTATTTCCTCTTACCATTCATTAATCTTCTCTATCATCAATTTCATTTTATTCATCTCAAATCCAGCATTCTTCTTTACATCATTGCTTTAATGTAACATATTCTTTTATTTGTCTTCATGCAACCCACCCGATTCCCTCATTACTCTAGCCCTCCATCAGTAATTCGTATTTGAAGAGATGTT
>NC_142930.1:23917784-23920284 GCF_046866305.1 Octopus bimaculoides | reverse complement strand
TATATATATATTCTCTTTTACTCGTTTTACTCTTTTAGTTGTTTCAGTCATTTGACTGCGGCCATGCTGGAGCACCACCTTTAGTCGAGCAAATCGACTCCTGGACTTATTCTTTGTAAGCCTAGTACTTATTCTATCGGTCTCTTTTGCCGAATCGCTAAGTTACGGGGACGTAAACACACCAGCATCGGTTGTCAAGCGATGTTGGGAGCACAAACAGACACACACACACACACACACACACACACACACACACACACACATATATATATATATATATATATATATATACATATATACGACGGGCTTCTTTCAGTTTCCGTCTACCAAATCCACTCACAAGGCTTTGGTCGGCCCGTGGCCAAAGTAGAAGACACTTGCCCAAGGTACCACGCAGTGGGACTGAACCCGGAACCATGTGGTTTGTAAACAAGTTACTTACCACACAGCCACTCCTGCGCATATAAATTTAAAAATTATAATAAGTGTGTTGAATAATTGCAGTCTGCTAGAAATAGACCCCAAATGGTCTATGAACCACGAAGTTGTAAGCGAGGAAAATAGACAACGAGGATTCATAAAATAATTTGGATAGTACCATATGTATAGATTTCATGGTTTGAGTTATTAGAAATCCTTTCCGATCATCAGTGGCAACATACCGAACGTAAATAAGGGAAAAATACATTATACATACCGCCATAAGCGCAAATAATGCACATGTATCACGAATTTTAAATCCAGGCGCCTATTTCAGCAATGTGCTTATTTACTCAGAATAGTTGTACAGTAAGTATGTTATAGGAGTGAATTAATATATAACTTTATACGTAACTGTGTGCAGTTAGATGTAGCGGTCCACGTAGATTATCATTATTCAGTCAGCTTCTAGTTTAGTATTGAGTGTAATACTGTACTTAGCAGCTTTACTAGTTCTAGGGTCATGAACTACTCACATTTTTCCATTGATGGAACTAGTGGTACATGGAATAGTGATATCCTCATTTGAACCTTGCAGTATCTATATCTTCTGGGCAACTGTTTATCGTTTGTCGTCAATTTAACACATTGAGGTATACAGGGAATAGCATTCGTTTCAATCTCTAAATGATTGCCATGATAAAATTACGTCTTTTGTACTCTTTGAGATTCAGTTTTTTCCAATGCACAACAAACTATAAATATCTTGGAAAAATTAATCAGATGGCAGACACTTTAGTTTTATAGTTAAGTATTTCAAACGTCTGCGACCATGGAAATCCAACAGTGTCTTAGTTTTATATCAGTGCAAGGAAAAGAACACTATATTTAGGAACACTCAAGATTCATTGTTCACGTGCATGGTTATATTCACTCTTGAACTGTTAGCAGTATCTAGGATGTGAAGTTTTGTTTATGCTATGGTGTTGTGCCTTCGTTATCGTGAGAGTATGTGATGGGCAGAAAGGCAACTCTTTAAATTGAAAGAAGGATGCACAAACGTGCATTTTTGCATTTGTGTGTGTGTGTGCTGATGTTATTCAGCCTGGAGTGAAAAGTGGTACATCCAAACAGAAATAACCTGTAGTGTATTAATGCTTGAAGGAGTTAACTTTTCCTATCACATGTATATAAATAAGACATTCATATAATACAAAGAGTATATGCCAACATAATTTGCTTGTCCCGAAAGGAACGATGTTACTATTGTTTTAGCCCCAAGAAGCATCGTTTCTAGCTGGCTATGCGACACAGTATCTGTGTCCTTATATTTTCGAACAGGGAGCTCAGCACTCCCACCTTGCCCAAAACAACATCTGTGGAGTAGTTTCTGTGTTGTTGCTCTTTATCAACACAGAGTAGCTGCCTTCACCGTTCGAACATACAGTTTTCAAAGTGACACACAGTCACTGATCAAAAACTAAAAATAGTATTACTTCTAAATCTCTCAAAGAGAGATATTCAATAACAGTTCTTTAAAGTAAAGGCTATATGCCCCTTTCGGGACAGCCATATTATGTTGGAAAATAGCCTTTACTTTAAAGAACTGCTCCTGAATGTCTCTCTTTGAGAGATTTAGAAATAATAAAATTCATATAATATAGTTTAAGGTTTATTTGTATGCATTGTAAATCTGTATTATGTTTATATATTTTCGTATGCACATTAAAACTCACGCAAAAATAAACACGTACAAAAATACGAACATACACAGATAGAATGGGTAGGCAGACAGACAGTCTATCACATCACTCCAAACAATAAGAAAAAGAGCATCCAATCTCAAGAATTGAATGAAATGATATATGGAAGCTTAAAGATCGTGAATCGTTACTCTGAGAAACTCGGTACTAATGCTTACCTTCGTAATATTTAAAAACGAGGAGAATGAAGCAAAAAAGAGAGGTGGGCATCACAAACATAGATTTCGTACCAGAAATATGCATTGGTTATATAGTCGGTTATATTGACAAGTAAAGGCAAATGGTTAAGGGGTTAGTGGATTCGGCTCACGATCATT
>NC_142930.1:23877784-23912784 GCF_046866305.1 Octopus bimaculoides | reverse complement strand
GTGCTGTCTGAGAGAGAACATAGGACATTCGAAGGCTGTCTGCACTAACCTCAATCCTCTACTTTCTTTATCTCCTCTTAGATAGAGCCTATCCATATCACTATTCCTGTGAAGATTTCCAGTTTATATCAATATCTTACGGGTTTTAACATTTATGGAGTATGTTTCTTCTAAAGGCCAGTCAAGTATCGCAAATGTTAGAATCAGCACTGGTACTGAAAATTCAATTGTGAGATGTCTTGCAAGAGGAGTTCTAACTGCCATTTTTTCTAAGTCAAGCATAATATTCTCGGCTCACTCTATCTTCATCCATAGTAACTTTTTATTATGTTTTCCTCCATGCTTAGGTAGCTGTAGCATTATTTGCGTGGACAGGGAGATAATAAGACCATTGAGGCACATGTTTTGGATCTGGTGACTGATTTTCCCCGTTCAACCATCGAATATGAACATTTCTTTTGGCTAAATTGCATTCCAATATCAGCTGAAAACGTCGCTATTAATCCCTTTTTTTATTGTTTACCTTTTTAGCATAAATTTTGTAGTCATCCACAAAAGATTACTGGCTCCATTAGTATCTCTAGCAGTTGCAGACCGGTACATGTAGCCATTTGATTTTTGTAGCAGGAATGGATTTAATGCAGGAAGAATGGATTTAATGCAGCAAGAATGGATTTAATGCAGCGGGAATGGATTTAGTGCCAAGTTGAACAGAATTACAGGAAGACGTTCTCCTTGGAATATTCTCTTTGAAATATTTGTAACATTCGAGACGATCGTTCTGCTCTCAGTTGTAAATGTAAGAACTGTTGCCAAGATCTTTGTGAGTCTCTCAATGGCAGCAATTAAGACAGAAGGTACTTTTGCCATATGGATACACATCAGCACTCATGAGATGAAAATAGAGTCAAATGCCTTCCTGTAATGAAACCATACTGTTGTGAAGCTCCTACGATGTTTTTTTTTCACTTCATACAGTACAGCTATGTTTATCAAAAGTTGTTTGGCACATCCCTACTCTCCCTTTTTTCCACCTGCCAGCCCATCAGTCACTATTTTGTTGGACTTGCAATGATCCTGGAAGAATTGTTTGAGACAGCTTCTGCACAACTTGCACATAATATTTAGGCAAGCAATGGACATATATTTTTATGCACACTCGATTGATTTCAATCTTACGTACAAGTTTTATCCGTGCTATAGCAAGCCAATTTGGTATGTCAATCTGACCTTCCATTGTGCTTCTGAATAAACATAGTAGTTTACAGTAAAAATGTCAGCCTTTTTTTTTTTACTAGTATCTAACTATTAGGTCCCTTCCAGTACCTTTCCAATCTACTGTAGTGAAATTTTGGGGCATGTTTTACTGTTGATGTTGGAACGGCATTCTCCCCTTAATGAATTTATCTACAGTGTGTTAAAGTTGAGATCTCTTTTCGTTCCAAATTTTCAACGAGAAGGATTCAAGATCTTCTTGAGTGATGCTTTCTTAATGGAAATTTTTCCTTTCTCATTTCTCTGTATGATTTCGGTGGGTTGGAAGCAAACTTGTGATATATATATATATATATATATATATATATATATATATATATATATATATATATATATATATATACATACATACATACATACATATATATATATATATATATATATATATATATATATATATATATATATATATATATATATATATATATATATGTATATATATGTATATATAACTTAATAGCACCACCTGGTGAAGTCATTTAGTCATATATGGGGCACCATCGCCCACTCTAGCAAAGAGTTATTATTGTTGGAGACGTATCCGGGTGTAGGCGGTTGGTCCGGGATTTTTTGAAGAAATTTGTCCAGTGAACATTTGAATTTTATGGGATCCGTTTCAGTTTTGACGTATTTTGGTATGGTATTAAAAAAAGTTGGACCGGTTGAGGTAAAGTAACTGTGACGTAATGTTGCTATGTGTACCGAGTTCGATTTTTGTAGTGGGCGGATAGCACGGGGGCTAAGTCTTGGATGGACTTTAAAATTGACGCTAAAATCATGTGTGTAATATTGATAGAATATTTTCCACATAACACAAATGATGTAGCGCTCCCGGCGGCGTTGGAGACAGAGATTGAATTTTTTAGTCGACCCCAATAATCAATGCCTCTCATGCCATCTATCTTTCTTGTTATTGACCTCTGGAGTGCTTCTACTTTCATAATGAATTGCTTCGTATGGGGAGACCACAGTGGGCAACAGTATTCAAGGTGGGATCGGGCAAAAGTAGAGTAGAGAAGGATGATGGTGTAGGCATTTCTAGACCGGAAAGTTCTCATAATCCAGGAGCACATCTTGTGGGCCAAGTCGACCTTGTTGTTTACGTGGGAACTCCAGCTTAGATTGTTATCAACAATTACTCCAAAGTCTCTGGTGTTGTTGGATGACACTAGGGAGTCGCCCGAGGGAAGAGCATATGGTAATTTCAGTGTTTCTTCTTTTCCAAAGTTGATCAAATAAAATTTATCTTCATTTAAAAGCATATTGTTTTTTCCGCCCATTGGACAATATCAAACAGATCTGATTGAAAGCATGTTCGGTCTTCCATGCCATTTATGACTTTCTGGAGTTTGGCATCATCTGCAAAGATTTTCGATGTAGAATGTTTGATGACATCTACTTTGTCGTTGATGTAAATAATGAAGAGGAGTGGGTTCAACACTGTACCTTGTGGGAAATCACTACTGAGCTGGATCGTATTCCCTCAAACACATGTTGGATTCTGTTCGTCAGGAAACTCTTTATCCACTGCAGCAGCTTTCCACAGACTCCAATGTTGGACAGTTTTTTCAGCAGGATTTTGTGGCCCACTCTGTCAAATGCCTTGCTGAAATCAAGATATATGAGGTCAGTGTTGGAGCCCTCTCCTAACGATTTTAAGATATCATCAAAATGGTGCAGAAGCTGCGACAGGCAGTCCCTGCCATCACGGAAACCATGCTGGTTGGGGTTCAACAGATTGTTGTCTTCGAGTAACTGAGTTATTCGCGATCTCACCACCCTCTCAAATACTTTAATAACATGAGAATTGAGTGAAATCGGACAGTAGTTCACAATAAGAGATTTGTTTCCCTTTTTTAAGGCTGGTACGACAGACTGGCAAAAAAAGGAAATGATCAGGAATGTAACCTGCATCAAGTGAGTTTCTCCAGAGCTCAGGTAGCTGGAGTGCAATTTGATGTCGACACATCTTCAGGACAGTGGCCGGGAACTTATCGGGACTTACAGCCGAGTTGCGCTTGATCTTATCTATTTTTGTTAGGATATCAGGAGTTCCAAAAGTTATGTCAGATATGGTTAGTTGAGGGTTTACATCACTGATACTAATCAGATCAACCGCATTAGCATTACTGAAAACAGAGCAGTATTGTCTCTGCAGTATCTCACACATGGATTTTGCATCATCAACCAGAGGACGAACAGTGGAAAGAGCGTCTTTATGTTTTTTTGCAAATGAAAAGGACATTTTGAGATTGAGTTTTATTTACTCAATGACCCAACTCTCCTCAGCTGCTTTTCGACTGTTAATGATGGTCATCAGGCTTTTTAGGAGGTCGTGTGTTTTTTTGATTTGAGTGATGCAATGCAGTCGAATGGGTGCGTTGCTGCTGGAAGTATTTAAGTTGTTTGATTTTCTTGTTAATTCTTTTTATTTATTTTTATTTTTTGATAATTGCTCTTCTATTTCTAGGGATTCTGCACTTAGATTTGTATACTGATCTTAACGAACTATGTTTTACGTATATGTTTGTTACAGTTTCTACAAATGTCTGCCATGATGTGTTTATGTTGGAGAGGGTGAGTGCGTGTGTGAAGGCCCAATCAACTTGTGAAAGATCATGATTGATCGTATCGCAGTCTGCGTTATGAAGATCCATAGTGTCGAATGAATGGACTGGAGAGATGTCACTGGATTTGATCTTAGGGTAGTAGAATCTCAGATCGCAGAGAACCATGTCTTATGTCTTCTTAAATAACTTACTGAAGTAGTTTGGTTTTCATCGGTGGTGACGTTGTTAGTTTCATCTGTAGTGGTGTTAGTTTCAGCCATAATCGTGTTAGCGAGATTCAACGTGGTGTAGATGTATATTTTAAAATCTGCTCAAGATAGAGCTACGATGGCGAGTAAAAGGTGTTTCTCTTATTAATTATTGAAGAAATAAACTAGTAACCGATTTAGGCTGGAGAAGTCGGCATATTTCTAGAGGAAGCTGTTCAAAACGGACTTTTTAAATGGTTCTCTACACTTGTACGTCCGATGTTGACGGCGCCATTATGTATGTATGTATGTATGTATGTATGTATGTATGTATGTATGTATGTATGTAGGTAGGTAGGTAGGTAGGTATGCTTGTATGTGTGGATGTACATACATATGCATGCGTGTCTGTGTTAAATTACGAACGCGAGATTACTCGTTCACACTCTCAATATATAACAATTAATCAAGAATGCAGACAATATATCTTCATCTTTAGACATTCGTGTTTTGATATTGAAATAAACCTTTAAGAATTTCATGAGATTACAGAATGTTCACAGTCTCTGTTACAAGAAGACATCATAAATAGGCTTGATGAATATGTTACGTTGCCTGGTGATTTCTACCCCTAACATACACTATTCCACCTCCTGAGACGGCTCTTTATTAGTTTGATATGTTTGTTTGTTACACTGCTATCTTGTTTCCAGTGATTACTGGACAAATATTTACACAATTGATTGACCTTGCATGAAAACTATTGAAATACAGAGTTATAGTATAGTAAGTTACGCGAACAACGATTTAAAAGCGGGATGAGGGTATTAAATTTATTCTCATCTCTTATTGATATAGTGATAAAATAACAAGAATAACAACAACAACAACAATGATAATAATAATAATAGTTCTTTCACAGAATAGTAATAGTAATAACAGCAAGAACAACAATAATAATTGTAATAATAGATATTCTTATTGTCGTTTTTGACATGATTATTATTAAGTAGTTGTTGCTGCTGTTGCTGTTGTTATTGTTGTTGTTGTTGTTGTTGTTGTTGTTGTTGTAGTTGTTGTTGTTGTTTTGTTGTTGTCGTTGTTTTTGTTGTTATCATTAGTTAATAACCTTTTCTTCTTATCAGAGACACAAATATGTTGCCAATGATATATGTATGAACAATAAAGCAATATTAATGTTGTGGAAAAGTTTCTTTTAATTCCTTTTCATGAATGGTTATTAAAGATATATAATGATGCATTAATAATTGATAGTGAAAAGAGAAACAGCAGAACAGTATTATGAGGAATATAGGAAACTTGAAGATGAAAAATATAATAAATAGAAAAGGTAAGTGATCAGTTGATAAAAGGGAAAAAAGATCTCATAAAAAATTAATAACCAACAGTTGAAATGATATATTGGCATATACGTTTACGCCTCTAACTACATGTTTGTGAGTGTGTGTGTATGTGTGTGTGTGTGTGTGTGTGTGTGTGTGTGTGTGTGTGTGTGTGTCTGTGACTGTGTTTGTGTGTGTGCAGAGGCATGGTATGTAAACTTGCATATGTATATATGTTCATTTTATTCATCTACTTCTTTCAGTCATTTGACTGCGGCCATGCCAGAGCACCACTTTTAGTCGAAAAAATCGACCCCAGGACTTATTTTTTGTAAGCCCAGTACTTACTTTATCGGTGTCTTTTGTCGATACGCTAGATTACGGATACGTAAACACGCCAGCATCAGTTGTTAAGCGATGGTTGGGGGACAATCACAGACACACACAGATACGCGCGCGCGCACATACACACATACACACACACACACACACACACACACACACACACACACACACACACACACACACACACATACGACGGGATTCTTTCAGTTTCCGTCTACCAAATCCGTTCACAAGGCGTTGGTCTGCCCGAGGCTATAGTAGAAGACACTTGCCCAAGGTGTCACGCACTCTGGAACTCAACCCGGAACCATGAGGTCGGGAAGCAAGCTTCTTACCACGCTGCGCCTATATATATATATATATATATATATATATATATATATATATATATATATATATATAATATTCGGGATAAAAATCCAAATTTACAGGTAAAAACTCAATTAAATTCAATTCATCAATCTGTCCTAAGACTTCTTTAACTTTATGTGGTCCGTTTCCGTATTAATGAGTTTTGGTGTAATGTTAAAGAGAGCAGGGCCAATTGATGTGAAATGAATGTGCCGTATTTCTGCTGTGAGATGTAAGTGTGATTTATGGTATGGACGAATAAAACGAGACCCAAGCCTTGGGTGTAACTTTAAGGTGATGCCAACATCATTTGGGCAATGCTGATGAAATATTTTCCACATCATGCAGATGATGTAGCGCTCAAGGCGACGTTGAGGAGAATAAAGCTTGAGCTTTGTTAGTCGATCCCAACAGTCAAGGCCTGTCATGCCAACTATCCTTTTTGTAATTGACTTTTGGGGTGCTCCAATTTTCATGATGCTTTGTTTCGTGTGGGGAGACCACATTGGACAACAGTATTCAAGGGTCGAGCAAAAGTAGAGAAGAGAAGGATAATGGTTTGGATATATCTCGGCTGGAATGTTCTGAGAATTCAGGAGTAGATTCTGTGGACCCTGTTGAATTTTCTGTTTATGTGAGTTGCCCAGCTTATGTTGTCTGCAAGTAATCCCAAGTTTCCGATGTTATTAGATGCAACGAGAGTGTCACCTGAAGGAAGGGAGTATAGGAGTTTCACAGCAATAGTCTTCGGACATATATGCTGCTGTTGGTAGTATTTTAGTTTGTTAAATTTTTGTTGTTTTTATTTTACAGGTTTTGGGGGAGTGTGTTTTGCACATATATTTGTGACGTGCTTTTACTTATTAATTTTTCTATATGTGACAGTGGATTTTCATCGATGAGTTCATGAACCTTGGTTCTTTTCCCTAAAACTATATATATATATAAATATATAATGCAAGAGAGTTAGGGGTTGAGGATTCAACCGACTAAGGGATAGTATCTATCAAATATACTGCTGGGAGGGTACCCAATTATTGTTACACTAGTGTTATACCTAGTGTAATAAGTGGGAGCGGGTAAAAGGGGGGGGGGTTGTTTTACCCTAAATTTATATATCAATTAGAAAATGGAGGTTAATATGCTGTACCCAACGACTTGCAGACAGTGTATCCCGTTGAATTCATTAACTTAATTTGTAACTAAAGTGACAAAAAACCACAAAGTACAAATGTTTATGACAAACCATGTTATATTGACAACCACGTTTACAAATAAAAGTACATAAGGAATTTGAGAATAAACATAAACTTAATCTTACAGCTGTTTCGGCCTAGTGTTGGCATGCCCCATTCTATTCGAATAGCTCCTGCCGGAGTAATTAGCAGATGAAATGCTGAAATAGGGGTACATGCACGTACCCCAATTTCATGCATGTACCCCCATTTCAGCATTTCATCCGTTAATTACTCCGGCAAGAGCTATTCGGATAGAATGGGGCATGCCAATGCTAGGCCGAAACAGCTGTAAGATTAAGTTTATGTTTATTCTCAAATTCCTTATGTACATTTATTTGTAAACCCGGTTGTCAATATAGCATGGTTTGTCATAAACACTTGTACTTTGTGGGGTTTTTTTTTGTCACTTCAGTTACAAATTAAGTTAATGAATTCCACGGGATACATTGTCTGCAAGTCGTTGGGTACAGCACATTATCCTCCATTTTCTAATATATATATATATATATATATATATATATATATATATATTCATCTGCACAGGTACTGCCTGTACTCCAAATCCTAGTAAAGGCCGTAAGACCTTCTATTTATAAATGTTGTAAAATCTTCACAGTCTTGTTTTTTTATCCCATTCTCAAAAGAAAAAAAAAATTACACATATATATATACATACATATATATATATATATATATATATATATATATATATATATATATATATATATATATATATATATATATATATATATATATATATATAGATATATAGATATAGATATAGATATATATATATACACTGTCAGTTCTTTTTATGTTTCACCAATCTTAACAAAGGAGATAGGAAAAACGTTATCTACTGTTTGAACATCTAGTGTATATTTATTTCCACGGTCATAAGACGCTTTCAGGACAAGGAGACGAAAAGAAGTTTGTTTCTTTCAAAACGAGTAATTTATTATGAGCGTTGATACATTAAGTAGCTTTGTTACTTTTACAGATTTATACACTTTGACCACGTTAAAGAAAAAAAAACCTAGCATGAAAGTAAATTCATTGTTAAGTACAATCAATTTAACAAGAACTACAGAATCGAAAGGTATTGATCCATGTTGGTATTCTCTTTGGGTTGGTCTAGATCGATAAAATTGATCACGCATACACAGTAATGCGCGCGCGTACATTGCATACACACATACATATATACATGTATATACAGATATACATGTGTGTGTGTGTGTGTGTGTGTGTGTGTGTTTGTGCGTGTATATATATATATATATATATATATATATATATATATATGTAATCTCTATAGACGTACGTAATTCTTCTCACAAATACTCTTACATGTACACAAATTTGTCAGGAGATGGACTGATAGAAATATTATTGGTTTCAAATTTTTGCAATTTTGCGGAAGGGGTTAAGTCGATTACATCGGTCCCAGTGCTTAACTGCTACTTATTATATCGACCCAGAAAGGATGAAAGGCAAAGTTGGCCTCGGCGGAATTTGAACTCAGAATGTAAAGACAGTCAAAATGCCGCTGGAGGCAAATTCTCGCTTATTAGAAAGCGAAACGATCCAGGTTACACGACGAAAACAGTGAAGTTTTGGGGAAAGAGTCTGTTGCTTTAGGAATACATAAAAATCGATGGTTCAAGAAAGTTGATTAAAATTGACGCTGACTTGAATAGTGCCAAATTCCTCCAGTTGCTGAAGGACAATTTCATACCAGACTTGGATGAAAGTGAGATTTTTCAGCGTGACGGAGCTCCATGCCACAGATCGCGTGCAACTCAACAGAGTCTGGCTGATGAAGGTGCTACCGTATTGAATGATTCGGCAGCTCAGAGCGCTGACTTAAACATCATCGAGCAAATATGGACGGAGTTAAAGAGAAGAGTTCGTCAGAAGAATCCACGCAATCTTGAAGAGTCGTGTGAGCTCAGCCACAGAGATTGGCTTCTCATACCTGTGAAGATGACGAAGGATTTCCATGCATCTCTTCCCAGGCGCATTGAAGCAATTATTTAAGCTAAGGGAAGCCACATGGAATATCAACAATGTACAGTTTCTTCTTGAAATGTACATTATGTAATAAATTTTCATTATAGATATTTTTCAGTTTTAGAACACTGTATTTTGATTGGTTTATGTGAGGTGGACGAAAACCTTTGCACGGCCATTTTTGGTGGTCGTCTTGCATCTTCCTCTCTCATTCAGAACACCTACTGCAAAATATAATGACTAGGTATGGAAATAACTCCAATAGGGCCAATGTTTCATCTGTAAAAAACGCAATGCGAAACATCCACTTATAAGTTGGCAGTTATTAGAAATTTACAGTAGTTTAAAGTGGCCGAAGGCATTTACACGTCACTGTACACATCTTTATCATCTAATTGCAATTTTAGTCTAGGGACCTGCTGAGGTACTTCCCTTCAGGGTTTTGTGGATCCCATCACCTCAGTAATTATTTTAAGACTGTGTGTTTGTGTGTGTGTGTGCGTGCTCAAACGCGCATACATATTTATCCGGAACTTCGTTACTACCGCTTAAATTTATATTTCAGGAAGATAGACATGGTAACTGTGTGTTTGTACAACAGTAGAAACCATTTCTGTGCCTCTGTATATATATGCATTTATGTAAGTCTTTGTGTGTGTGTGCGTGTGTGTGTGTGTGTATGTGTGTGTGCGCGTATATGTGTGTGCGTGTGTGTGTGTGTGTTCCTTTGAGTATGAGCATGAGAGGAAGTCTACGTACTAAATTGATTCTTTGCAGCGTTCCTTCTTCCTCAATATATATATATATATATATATATATATATATATATATATACATACTAAAATTCTCTCTTGTTTAGTACAGGGAATTATTCATTTTTTCTTCTTTTAATTACAGTTATCATGTATGGAATGTATCTCATTAATATTTCACAGCAGCTGTGTAGGTAGATAAGTTATCTACTTACTTTGTCACTCGATTCGATGAGGACGCCTCTTGCAATATTTAGACATAGTATGCTAGAGATAGCAACCTGGTTTCCTTCAAATAACATTTCATCTACGAAGTGTATGTTTACTCTACTTTCATAAACAACAGAATGGTCACGGTAGGTTGTTCTCTGATAAATCGGAACTGAAATTAGAATAAAGAACAAGATCATCAACAACAGCTAAAATATTTTATTAAATTCCATCCTGCTATGTTGAAAAAATATACGCATTGAGTAAAGTTTTGCTTTTAAGATAAATAATAGAGTGGAAAAAAGATCATATTTTAACAAATATACCGTTCCTTTTACGCTTAAACATGAAAAGGAATGATCTTCAGGACTCCTGATGAGACCTTCACGTAAGTAATTCTGTCACATATTCCATTTAGATCCACTATGCTAAACCCGCAGATGTTCTCAAAATTTGGATCTATGATGCGAAATTAAAAATATAGAAATCTGAATAAATCCCTGGCTAGTACTTCCGAACTGATATAATTTAAAATTATGAAATTTGAAGTTAAGGAAATTATTCCTCTCTCATACAGTTGCCAACGGTAAAATTATAGCTCGGGTATTAAAACGCAGCGCTGATTTAACTTGTAACATCTTCACGAAAAGTTATCCAAATTCAATGAATTTTCGTCTCCGTATCTTGTACAGCAGCCTCTTTTTTCTGGTAACACAATTTCTCCCCAGATGGGCAGGATTTAATTATCAATGAGAGAGTGGTCCATATTTAACCACCCTTTGGTTAACGTTTCTTTCAGCTCTATAAGTACAATTTTTGACGATATTGCATGGAGCCTTTTATTGAGTTGTTACTATACCATTGGATTGATATCGCGTCTTTAAGCAACTTATTTCTGAAGTTTGATTCCGTGAGTTCTTTCCAAGTTTGTGTTTGAAAAGCTTGATCTTCTTATGAATTTCTACATTAGAATATGTCTAATAAACTCTTTATAAATAGTTAAAATATTTTGTCCATTTTCTCATTCAGTAGCAATCTGTGTGCTACGATATCAAATATATATTAACATTTAATTCTTCTAAAAATTTATGACATTAATAGTTGCTTGTATTTACCTGTATGTCAGCCATGATTGGGCAGCTCTATGGTCCAGGCGCCCCTTCTTTGTATGCCTCAATGCATACAAATATTTGTTAGCGTAAACCTAATAGTTTTCAGTTCGATAGACAAATAAAAGCTCCATTTCATGTATGTGGGGCCGTCTTAGCCAGCGTTTGTCTAATTAATCTTACGCTAACATACACATGTACGCAGCTATTCAAGTTCTTTGTATGTGTTCATCTTTCTTTCCGTACATCTACACACACACATACACATATACACATACATACATACATACATACATACAACCAACAGTATGAATAACAAGCTAATTAGATTACAGATTCAAGCTATCAATGGAGTTGTAAAAATTTATAAAACGTTCCAGAAGTTTAATATTTAAGCATATACGTGCATGTCAAGATATGCGACTATATAGATGAGAATACACCCATAAAACAAAACATGCAAAACAACACATACACACAAAAACAATCTTTATTTGTTTCCGAAATTAGACTACGACCGTGATGGAGCACCACCTTGAAGAGTATTTTTGTCGAATGAATGATTCGACACTAGTACTTTATTTTTTAAGCATGACGCTGATTCTATCGCTGTCTTTTGTAGAACTGCTAAGTTACGGGAACGTAAAAACACTAACACCAGTTGTGAAACGGTAGTTGGGTACAAACACTATTATAAACACACGCAAGCACGCACGCACACACGCACGCACATACATACATACATACATACATACATACATACATACATACATACATACATATATATATATATATATATATATATATATATATATATATATATATATATATATATATATGTATATATATATATATATATATATATACGACGCGCTTCTTTCGGTTTCTGCCCACCAAAGCCACTCATAAGGCTTTGAACGGTGGGAGGCTACAGTTGAAAACACCTGCTCAACGTGCGACGCAGAGGGATTGAATCCGGAACTATGCAGTTGAGGAGCAAGCTTCTTACGAATCAGCCATGCCTTGCTGTTGAAATTCCAAAGACGGAACATTTGGTCTACGTTAGAAACCGATTCTTTCTTCATTGACAAGAAATCTTGAAATAAAACTGAATAATAACATATATACTTCTATGCATGCATACATACATACATACATACATACATACATACATATTTGCATCCATACGCACGTAATACATACATACATACATACATATATACACCTTCACCCTTCTGTCAGCATGAAGCAGTTCCGTCAAGCTAACATGAAGCCGTCGAGCAGGACAGGAGCTGGCTTCTTTGTGAAAGTCTATCAGAAGCACGCCTTTTCTAAGTAGTGGGGGGTATGCATGTATGTATGCATGTATATATATATATATTGATATTTGATATAGCCAGTACATACATGCATACAGCTTCACCCTTGATACTTCAGTTGGACTAAGATATATATGTATTTTTGTTTGAGTATAATATGTATTAGGTCCGAATGAATGGCTTTGAAATTTTATGATGCGATAAACATTTCCAGCAAACTGATGTAATTATTACTATAATTATTGCCAGTTAACTAGAGCAGAGTAGCATTACATTATTTTATGACCTGATGAGTCTAAGCCGAAGATGAACATCAGTAAGTAGTGAAGCTTCGTGAAATTACTTATGGAGCTGCACATGAAATAATGGTCAACTAACAATGCACTAAAATGATAATAAAATTTAACTATAAATTACTGAATATTTTTTTTGTTCCTAATATATATTTAAACATTACCTTAGACACAGTTGCAATATTAAGCGTTTTGCAACAGCGTATATAACTTGACAAACAACGCCTTGTCAACTAATTACATGCCAATCACTAATTCCGTTGAAATTATTATCAACCAGGGAATATTTCTTTGCTTTTAGAAATGTTCCTGAAATTACAACTCAGTCTGAAAAACAGAAAGATGATGAAACGAAAATGAATTTAGTTACACAAAACGACTTGATGGTCAGATGTTCATATGTAAAAAAAAAACTTTTTGTCCATGGTGCGATTGAACAGCGCTGGTGCAATGTTAAGAAACAACAAGCATTGAAATTGTATACAAAATTAGCTTAGCATTATTTAAATATTAATATCAGTCGATAGAACTGTTTAAGGTAATCTTTAATTTTAGCAGTCATAGGAAAACGTTTGTCTTAGTGTATATTACACTTTTGTTTTTAAGTTCATATCACAGAATTACATTTTGTTTTAAGCTGACGTGCAATATTAAGTGGTGACCCGTTTATAATTGCAGTTTCTTTGCGTCTCATCATATATCATGTAGTATTGATATATGCATATATCTAAAATACTTGTTTAGCGATGAATTTTGTTGTGTGAAATGCGGTTTAATGCCTGATAATATAATTACTTTTGAATAAAATAAGTCAAGATGAATATCAATAAGAAAATGCAAAGGCAGGTTGAAGTTGACCGCACTGAAACATTTATTACTGTGGCTAAAGTGAAACAGCAAACTGGTAGGACATTAATAATTGTCAGTACATTACATAGATTTAAACCATTATAGAATTTGAAGATGAAAGGTTAGAAAAACGTGAAGCATAGCATCAAAGATTCTAGTGACAATTCTGTTCTAAACCTAGGGAAAATGCAAAACATAGCGTCAAAGATTCTGGTTACAATTCTGTTCTTGCTGAAACTGCAAACTGAAGACACTGCTCCCATTGTCGAAAATCTCCAAAACTCGCTCGTAGCAAACTCAGCACCTTAAGGAATTAGCAAGAAAAACCAATCCTTAAATAGCTGATGTAGGGACGTTACGCTTGACCATCACGTTAAGAGGTGGACAATCCAAGTAAAACTAAATGGACTGGACCACCACGTGATAAACCAAAAAGAGGTAGCTAAAAGTAAAAGAAAAAACACAAATTGGATAGCTAAAGGTCAAGAGCGATCATTCTTCTACTACAACTTGCTAGATTATTATTTGTGATTTTGTAATAGACGACCTTCTTTCTTCAGTTGCATCAGAATCTCCATAACTGAGATACACCCCCAGCTGAAAATTGCTATTGGCCATGTAAATTATCACTTGTTACATATTCTCTCATATTTTCTGCACAAACAGAAATAGCTCTTTCACAAACATATAACATAGACAGTGAACTCACTGGATTCTTTCCGACTAAACAGGACGTCTGTAATTATAACTGAAGTTTTGTCCAATTCATCTCTAATATGCAGCTTTTAGATTTGGTAAATCAATCAGGCCACTTCAAAACTAGACCTTAATACCTAAAGCTGAGCATATCTGCCTCTTTGTTTCTTTTTATTCGCCGTTATTTCGCAGGTATTCTAACCTCAAAGTTTCCCTGCAATAGGAAGAGAGGTATAAAGTGTTTCTTTAATAGTTGTTTTCCTAAAGTGTGAAATTTGTACTTCCCGATACGACTCACGACACATTGTCGCTTGATTTATTTGCTATTCTGCAAGCATGTAACTTCTTTTTAAAGTTCAGAGATCAACTGGAAAACAATGACAGTTTTATATACCTAAAATCTTTACTAAAAATATAAAATAACTATATATCTAAAAATAAAACAAGAAAAAATTATCCCTTCATTAATAATTTTAATTCATTTAAATGATACAAAATGAAATCGAAACATGTATATAAAAATTTGACACAAATACAATGCATAGCAGAAAAAAAATACTGCATAATATTTATGAAAAGTCTAATTTATAAGATGAAATAGTTTTTTGGTGGTTTCTGACCCGAGAAAGTCATTTCAAAAAATTATGTTAAGCCATGTGTGCTTCTTTTGCTACACTTTGACAATGGAAATGTGATTTCAATTAATTACACCTATTGTGTGAAAAAATCTGATTTATTTCTAATTTTTGGTTTCCATCCTTCTTAATATTAATTATTTGCTCTTGGATTATGAATGAACGGTATTTTATTTCACAGTTTTTATTTTGTAAAGCGCATATTTTTCACATTTTTTTAATATAACATTTATCCTTGAATATAGAAAATAACAATAATTCGACAGTTAAAAAATATCTGTCAAGTATCATAGAATAACATCAATTTCTGATCTTAAAATAGAATTGCAAAATTCCTAACCTCTTCTTCTAAGAAAATTGTTTTAATTTTTGTTTCTACCACATATAAGAGGATTTTGCCTTGAGGTAATCAAAACGTTTCTATGAAAATCAGATACTTATGTTTGGCTTCTCATTGAATTAGAAACTATTTTAAAGAAAATATTTTAAATTAACCTCTTCGTTATATGCATTAAAACCAAAATACTAAAAATAGTATTCATTTTTCAAACTGCTTTATTTAAATCTATAATTCAAAATATAATTCAATGAGAAATTTTAAAATACTCAATCATTTAACATTAAATATAACACCAGAAAATCCAATTATTTCTCTTTTACTAAACAAATAAAATAAAATGTAAAATTTAAATATTTTCAAATGTTTCAGTAAATATAATAGATAAAATGTAAATATATATAAGCATAATTTACATGATAAACATTGTTTATATAAATTGCTAATTGCTGCATATCACTAGTAGGAGTAGAGAGTTTTGGATGAATTATCTCCACTATCGACATTTTAACATTCGCACCATTATCGCCGACCTGAAGATGATGAATGCATTTAGATAAGTAGGCAAGTGATTAGATTATAGTTAACTATGCATAAGAAAATATAGTTGCATATCAAGAATTTTAAAATACATCCTAATATTATTCTTACCCACTCATCTCAATTCAAGTATAAACAGATGAACTACCAAATATATCTGTCAAGCGTTCGCATACATTACTGTGGAAGATTGGGATTTTTATTCATAACAAAATGTTAAAGACATGTTTTATATTTACTTCATCAATGGACTCGTAGTTAACCCTGAGATATAAAATGTCATTCAAACCGTAAAAATAAAAGGAACGCTCTTTATGATCAATATAGGTGTACGTGTACCTGTTTTCTTTTCCGTGTTTTGTTTATTATTCTGTATTTGCAGCAAATGGATTAGTTTTGATTAGAAAAAAAAAAGTTCTTAAATTCAAGTGCCTTATGCCTCCATATGAAATTGTAAGGAGACTTCGCTGTAATAATAGTGAGAAAAATCAGGAAAACATAAGCTTTCAAACAAGATGTTATAAAAAATAGCATTATTCTAAAACTTTTGAGTAGCATAGAATACATAAACATGTAACATAACAAAACAAATAGTATACGAGAAAAATATTAACACAACATGGTTAATAAATACTTTTTATACCACATGCATTTTCCCAAGCATAATGGTGGCTCTGAGAAGAAATCTGTCATGCCACATGTATTACCCTTAAGGTATAATGTTATGCTTGTACGCCTATCTTTAATTTTTAAAATGCAATTTAGTGAAGTATCATCAATTGGTAAAGCAAAATTTGTTATAGCTGTGCATTAAGTATATTTTATAGAAATAGAAATTAAATTATACTACAGTCGAGTGAAATTAAGTACACGAAGGCTTTGAAGGTTTGATAAAATAGGAGATAAATATTAACTTCTAGGAATTACTATCTTTTTTGAGTAACTATTCATCTAGTCGCATTAAATCGTGCAATTGAATTATAGAAGTAATTTTCGTTTTCAAGTAGAATAATATTCAAATCCTTGAGAAAAGTTATAGAAACTAGCAGTGAAAGCTACCAACAACTCTAAAAGAATCTCTGCGTCTCAACACGAATAAATTATTTTATAAAATATACAATGCCACTTGTTTGTCAATACAGTTTTATATTTTAAATCTTATCCATGAAAATGATTTCTTGCATGAATAAAAGTCCCTTGATATGTATAGTAAAAATAGAACTGAAATAATCACCAAATAATTCACTCAGGGCGTAGGCTAAGTGAAATAGCTTTAACCAAGAATCGATACCAGATCGAAAAATTACCTTCCTAAATTTTGATTTCTTAATTAATGATCTAAAAAAAAAAACGAACTAATATTGATTTCTACTATTAAGAAGGAAAAAATAGCAAACTCTTGGTACACTTCAAGAGACCAAAACGTGTATCATAACAGAAAAGGAGTACTTTTCTTGTCAGTTACTTTTTATTAGGTTGTTCCGAAAATAATGGTCGATTTATTCTGGAAAAATTAACAATAGAAATATTTTAATTAAGCAAAGTATGAGCTGTGAACATCTATGCATCGCTGCTACCGATCAACGAGATTATTTATGCCTTGTTGATAAAAACTTATTGATTTTAATGCTAAGAAATCTTTGAAAGCTGATTCCACCTCTGGTTTGGACCTGAAAGTTTTATCACTTAAAAACGTGTTTAAGTGCTTAAAAAATGGCAGTCAGTGGGTGAAAGATCAGGAGAATATGGCGGATGTGGCAAAGTCTCGTATCCTAAGTCTGTGAGTTCTTGCAGCGTTATTCTTGCAACATGTGTCTTTGCATTATCCTGGATCAGAATTGGGCCATACTGATTCACCAATGCAGGTCTCATTTTCTGCAAGTGAGCATGCATTTCAGCGAGTTGATGATTGCAGTAAACCTCTGCTGTAATGGCCAGACCAATTGCAGACCAGCAAACAGTCACCATAATCTTTTGGTGATGCAATTTTGGTTTGAGGAAATGCTTGGGGAACTCATCACAATCAAGCCGTTGACCTGATCGTTTACGGTTATCATAAAGGATCCACTTTTCGTCACAAATGACTATTGGGTCAAGAAAAGGGTCATTGGTGTCTCGCAGAAAGAGCATCGAACATACTTTAAAACGCCGAACGTTTTGATTTTCATTGAGCTCATGCGGTACCCATTTATCGAGATTTTCACCTCATCCATCTTCTGCAGATTGCGTTAGACCGTTGCAATACAGATACCAAGTGCCTAATACATTTCTCTGGCATTTTAACGTGGTTTTTTTCAACAATTGCTTTCAGTTGTTCATTGTCAAGACTCCATGACTGTCCTCTACCTTCTTCATTTTCAAGGATCTCATCACCACTAAGGAGTTTCTGAAAACACCTTCGTACTGTGCGATCACTTGTGGACCCACTTCTCATTCTCCGTTGATATTGGCAGCAGTTTGGGAGGCATTGTGCCCAAGCTTGAACTCATACAAGAAAAGTAAACGAAGGTCCTTTATTGGCATGTTCATAATTAAAGGGGCCAATGCTTCAAGAATGTTTTCTGTCTGAAATAAGTAGAAAATTATGAAAGAGCATGCATCAATGATTAAGTATGTCGAAATTCACTTAAAATATAATACTATGATAAAATTGCGTTTCAAAACACAACACTTAGAGCGACCATTATTTTCGGAACAACCTAATACCATGACTTTCACTAGGTGAACAACTATGGAAGATAACAGAACTGCAGTTAATTAATAAGCGATACACTGAACATATAATGGTTCCAAATTTTGGCACAGGGCCAGTAATTTCGGGGGTAGGGTGTAAGTTGATTGTATCGAAGTCATAATTCAGTCGATACTTATTTTATGTGCCCTGAGAGGATGAAAGGCCAAGCCAACCTCGGCGGAATTGGAACTCAGAACGTAAAGCTGCTAAGCATTTTGCCCGGTGCAGTAACGATTCTACCACGTATTGTTAGGCGTTTATATCCACTTGAAGTGAGCCAGCAAAAGTTAAGTGTTCGACCTAGAGCAAACCACAATACCAATAATGGAATTCAAATCATCAAATATTTGGCCGGTAGTTTCAAATACTATCAACATTGCTAATTTCGACTCCTAATAATGATGATGACAGAAGCAAATATTTAGAACAAACACTTGGGACGGAATTTAATCAGTAACATAAATTGTATATATGTCATATCCGGTTGGGAACGAATTATCAATAAGAGTTTTATTACAGTTTGGATACAATAGAAAATAATTGAATGTTGATTTCTCGTATAATTTGGTTTGTGCAGCAAAATTACAACATCCAGCGTTTAAAATGAAGTGAAGTATCATGAAAATAGTTCGGGCCACGCATATATAACTGTATTTCTGAGAATCGTTCCAAATTGCTGAGTCTTAATTGGATGTCCATAGTTCATTAACCCTTAATGCCGTTTAAATGAAAGTATTTACTTTTGTGTTCCTAACATGAGTTCCAGCTGGAATTCCTAATATCAAATGCCCAAGTTCATTATTTGTGAACCAACTAGACATATATATTTCTAACCTAGTCCAGTCGCATCATCGCCTCATTTTACATGTTTCTGATCATTTTCGCCGCAATCCGAGCACGCCTACTACCATTGAAACCTGCATAACCACAAAATGAGACACGCAAACATACAACTTTCGGCCATTTCACTTTTATATAGAGAGATAAATGTAAGCAAATTATAAAAATAACAAAAAATATATACAGTACAGTACTATTTTTGCTTCACGGATTTTCACGTGTCACGGGGGGTGGGGGAACATAGCACCCGCGATAGTTGAGGGATTACTGTATATATATACCTGATGGTACTAGAAAGTACCAGCTTTCCTAGAAATATAAATCAGATGAACTCCGAAGCCACTGAAAGCTCACTGCAAACAAAAATGGTGAAAGCGGATGCTGAATAAAAATTATAGCTCCTACCTTTGCTAAGGCCGCAAAAGGAATGGCAGATAACTTAATATCAATTTCGGGCTCGGTCCTAAAAAACACTTACCCCTATTTAGAAACATTCAGCTCAACCATGCTTACGTGTTCATGTGAAATCCCAACGCACATTCAAAAACGAATTAAGTGAATAATTTATAAATATATAAGGATATTATTATTAATAATAAATAATAATATTAGTGGCAATCCAAAGTATGAACCATACAAGCAAGTTTAAAAAACATTATTAATGATATCCTTATATATTTATAAATTATTCACTAAGTTCATTTCTGAATGTGCCACACGAACACACAAGCATAGTTGAGGTGAATGTTTTTAAATTTGGCTTTCTTTTCAGCAAACTTAAGTGAAGAGGGATGAGTGTTCTTTAGGAAATCGATATTAAGTTATCTGCCGTTCCTTTTGCGGCCTTTGCAAAGGTAGGAGGTATAATTTTTATTCACCGCTCGCTTTCACCGTGTTTGTTTTCAGTGAGGTTTCTATGTCTTCGGAGTCCGTTTGACTCCTATTTCTAGCAAAACTGGTACTTTCTAGTACTATAATGTTTTTAAACTAGCCTGTACGGTACATGCTTTGGATTGCCACTATTATTATTATTATTATTATTATTATTATTATTTACTATCAATAATAAATTCCTCATGTGCGTGTATATATGTGTGTGTGTGTGTTTGTGTGTGTGTGTATATGCGTGTGTGTGTGTGTGTTTGTGTGTGTGTATATGCGTGTGTGTGTGTGTGTGTATATATATATAAATTAAAAAACATATAGCAAATGCACAAACAAACGGAACACAGATACAGAATGTCACTAACTCTTCATCAGTTATCGGCCAGAGGATCAAACGCAATTTTGCATCTTACGATAATATTGTTTCCCTTTTCGTGGCGCCAGCAACAAGAAGCTGTCGGGAAATGGGACAGAAACATAACTGAACGAGAACGAAGAAACAAGAAATGAATAAACATGCAATACAAAGGTGGTCATACGAACATAAATAAATGTGATTCAAGGCATTAATGGACGGACAAAGGACGAAGACGAAATAAATAGTTTACGACATTAGGGCCATCAGAGACGATTGTATGGATATATATATATATATATATATACAAGGAAAGAAGTATTGACACAGAGAGAGGGGGAGACAGAAATTGAGAGAGTAATCAATATGCAGATAGAGACAGTTAGTTTCTGTATCTAGGCATTGTAAGAGTTGCGTGATGTATAATACGCGAAACCAGTTTTATGTGATACATGTGTACTGGATCTCTGTTCCTTGATACTGTTTATTAAGTAGCACGTTGCAAATTATATAAATTTCTCTCAAATTAGCTTCACAAACAGTTTCAAGAAAGAAATATCTTGGCCTTCCCATGTTTAATTCTATATAAGAGGCTTATTGCCCTTCTGTACTCTGTTCAGTGAACACCATTTCATACATTGAAAATCGCTACAAATAATTACCATCACAATTTCAGATGATCTCTTAAGAATTCTCACCATTTATATCATTGTGCAAAGCTCTTTGTTGTAAACATTAGCATTGCTCTTTGGATCGAGGGAATATTTCAATCTTATTGCTTTTCTTTCTTCCTGCTAATCTCAGATAACTACTATATTGGTGTACTTATGTGTAATAGATGGTACTGCTGCTGTTATCGCTGCACGTTAAAACCTCCTATATTAAAATCAACACAATTAAACTAATTGGCAAACATTGACTTCTCTACATGCTTTAAACGTGTAACTCATCGGTAATGCGGTTTAATTTGTATGCCCCTTTTATCATTAATTCAACGTCAGCTTCTTCTCTGAACATTTAATCCCACCGTGTCACCATTACCTATCAACTGTATTCAGGTGTCAAATTTTTATTTTAGTGCTTTCAAATCTCACACACTCCGAACAAAAGACATGGTCCACATTTTCTTCTCCAGAAATTCAGTCCTCTAAAATCACCCACCAACACTTTTTCTGGAGGCAGTGATTGTTTTTGTTTGGCACTCCGTCGCTTACGACGTCGAGAGTTCCAGTTAATCCGATCAACGGAAAAGCCTGCTCATGAAATTAACGTGCAAGTGGCTGAGCACTCCACAGACACGTGTACACTTAACGTAGTTCTAGGGGGAGATTCAGCGTGACGCAGTGTGACAAGGCTGACCCTTTGAATTACAGGCACAACAGAAACAGGAAGTAAGAGTGAGAGAAAGTTGTGGTGGAAGAGTACAGCAGGGTTCGCCACCATCCCCTGCCGGAGCCTCGTGGAGCTTTAGGTGCTTTCGCTCAATAAACACTCACAACGCCCGGTCTGGGAATCGAAACCGCGATCCTATGACCACGAGTTCGCTGCCCTAACCACTGGGCCTTTGCGCCTCCACAGGCAATGATTAATACATATTCAAAATGTACCTCAAACGCGCCAGTCTCATTGTTATGTTAATGCTTTCAAAGTTCATTGGAATCGTCACTCTCCCGAACTAATGATTAAAAAGAATACGTTTGCACTTTCTTTAAACGTTTGTGTCTCTATTATTTTTCATATGATCTACTGATATCTTAGTTCACTGAAACTAAATGCTATGCAGAAGTTAATTTCATTTCTGTATATTCTGAGTTCCACTGACTACAGTGTAATTATTAGAAACTCAGTTACTGAGTATTTATTGGAAAAAGAGGCCTAGTAATGTTCTAGTTTGATCCAATATTCAAAACAACTTTGTGAACTATTCTTAAATATTTATGTTCCTTTATGGTAAACATATCCTTAGATAATGATAAATGCAGTTAACGACGGCATTGAAATATGCTGTTTTATGGACGATTGCTTTCTTGAAAGTAACCCTTTCTAAAATGTTAGGAGAGATGCTCCTTTCCGTAGCAGAAATGTTATGGTCAACTGTTTAGCTTAGCAAAGCAAGAATGCTTAATTGTTTCGCATTAAATCGGTTCATTTCCTCGTGTAGTTTTGTAACTTTTAATCTTCTGTTACCAGTAAACTCATTTAATTACGATTCTACTACCACTGGGTTATCTGACTGCAAACTTGTTACATAAAATATATATAACTTATTTTCACTCTTGTTACGAAAAAGTTAACTGTTTTTCAGTATACGATCCCTGACAATTTAAAATGTCAGAGACAATTCATAGTGGCTTGAGCTGAAGCAAACGGCTGCTGGAAAAACTTGATTAACCTGTTCCGATCCATACCTCACTTCCTGCGCTCGAAGGACAAAACCTGGTATCAGCGTGGAATCTAAGAATTATTGGAAAGGCGTCTTCAGACAGTGCAACACGGTGGCCTCTACTTAGAATGCTATGCTGTTTTCGTTGTCACTTGATGAATAAAGCAAACAAGTTACCAAAATATTGCAAAACTTTTAACTGAACGAAATATATTATACATATAAAACAAAAAAATTACACATAAGTGTGTGAGTGGCATTTTTAGTCTTTTATTCTTTTCATCAATGGAAAGCGACCATGCTGCAACACCGCCTTATTTTTATTTTTGCTTATTTCCATTTTTTCCAATTTTGTTGGAGTCTTATGGTATGATGAAAGTGGTCTGTATTTGAGATAGTAAAGCTGATTTTCAATGCCTGCAACCTTTTATAGTTCTTTAACTGATGTTATTTTACTATAAAAAAAATTTCTGTAACCCTTCACTTTCTTCTACGAGATTGGCTGTGTTTGTAGACCAAAACTGGGACCAGTAATCTTGTCAACTGTAAACTAAGGTTCTTGTGTTATGAAAGTTCTCAGGATCTAGCGGTTAAATTTGTGATGTACCCCCAAAAAGGTGCAGGAATTAATATGATTACTCTTAATTCCCTTATTTTGAGATTTCCGTCGCTGTGTTTTCTGGTGTAAAATAATTTGTGTGTGTGTCAATTCTGTAATAAAGAACCTGATATTTTGATGCGTTGGATTTAGCATTATTTTCATCTCTCGATCAAGAAATGATATTTTTCTCATTCTGGGAGTGTGACGGCAAATTCTGTAGCTTGGATAGCAATTAATACTTCTGTCCATGCAGCATATCTCGTTAAATTTGCTGAGAGTATCTGATCTTATGCGTGAAAGAGAAATGATAAATAATAGAGACCTTAGAAGTGGTCCTTGAAGCACACCACTTATTACAAGTGACTTGGCAGTGAGGAGAGTGTTTGCAGGAACAGCTTTATTCCTAGCCTGTAAAAAGCCAAGAATTTTGTACTCTGAATTTCCTGTGATACCAAGATCCTATGACCGATAATTCCATGATCAATCTTGTCAAAGGCCTTAGCAAAATTAAGGTATATGCAGTCAGTGTCCATTCCCTTTAGAATATTATTAATGATTGTATTCAGGTGTAGTATTTGTATCAGTCAACTTAGTCTTGTCCGAAATGTATGCTGTAGAACACCAAGAGTTCGCTTTCCTCCAGATGTTTGATTATTTTTTTTACTACAATGTGTTTTACAATTTTGACGTGTGTGAATGAGTGAGACATGTCTATGAATTTTAACACCAACTAAGCTATCCCTTTTGTGTGTACGTGTTATTGTTGCTTCTTCCTGTAATTCTGGAAATATGCCGGACTCTAACGACTTTTCGAATAGTAGGTTTAATGGTTTGGCCAGACTGTGTTTACACGGTGTGTACAACAAATCATTAATTCACCACGCTTATAAGCAATGTGAATATTGTTAGCTAATATTATCTTCGATCTGTCTTTCTCTAGTACATAACCAGCAAGGACGTCTATCTCTGCGTCTTGCAGCATCGACGATTTCAATCTATATCTAATTTTATCGTCCAAATTATGGATTTATAGCTCATGAAGTAACTCGGAGAAGGAATGATCTCAGCAGCAATAATCGTATAACTCAACTCTCTTGAGAAGATTCTCCCTATAAACAGCTGCCTTCAAACAAATCACTGGGCTAGGAATGACATCATCAAATATTAGGAAATCCGTCCTCTCTGCCCCACTCTATACATGACGGGTGATGACTGTCCACTCGTAACGAGGGAGATCATCATTGATCATTTCCCACGAAAAATGCCAGCAATACACGTGCATGAATTTATTGCACCAGCAGTCAGCTTCAAGTGCCTATGTTTCCCATATCAGAAAAACCAAGTTCCCCAAATTGTGATGGTATTTGTGGCTGTTTCCAGTGACGGTGACATCAAGCCGTCCCACATCTTTGAATAAAAATTTAAGGCTCAATTCAGACGGTTATACGAAACTATCTGAGATTGTGGTCTGTCTCTTGTTGGAGGGGGATGAGTTCGAAGGTCATATGTGTGACAGCAGGATTCAGTTTTTAGCCAAACCTCCGGAAAGAGGCGAAAATGGTTGTCAGAGTATTTCTACTTCACCAGCCCCAATTTCCGGCCTCCTAATTACTCCGATTATCCAGAACAGCCTGAATATTGAAATATATATATATAAACTTATACATACATGTGTAAGATTGTGTATGAATGTGTATGTACGTATGCATGTATTTGTCTATGTCTTTCTAATTCCTACTACATTTCGCTTGATTTTTGCCGATTCATACTCATGGCCATTCTTCTAATACAGGATTTTATGTTACTTGTCATGACATCCTCAGTCTCTGGTATTAAAACACAATGACATTGCTCTTAGTCAAAATAAGCGAGTTGTGAATATCGTAGCCCAGTCATTAAGTTTTCAGTGATCCTAAACTGTAAAGTCTTTTATCAAAGAAATCCAAAATTTCGCTGTGCAGGACTAAACACTGGAGCAGTCAACGAAAATTTGAGGTCAGTAGCTTGTTTTAGATTGTTCTTCTGCTCCCGAATCTTACTTACGATCCACATTTCCCTGCTATATAATTAAACATATTCATATATAAATAAATTAATTATATTCCACAGTTTTTCTATCAGAGTTCAACATTATTTCCATGCAAATATAAATTCATATATGGGAAAAAAGTTTTCTCACGTGATATTTGTTAAAAGTACGCCAAATTATTATAGATATTAAGATTTCTCCAGAGGAAATCATGTTTTATAAATAAAAATAGAAATATTATGCATGCTGTTCAAAATTTTTAGGAAATTTGCCAAATGCCAGAACAATCGCCAACAGAATTCACATGACAATACAAATTATCTGACCATATTCAGATACACACACATGTATAAATAATCGAGTGTATGTATGTACATGTGTTCGTGTGCATGTATGTCTGTGTATGTATGTGTAAGAATACAGTTATGATTTTTTGTTTCCATATAAGTATCTATATATTAGAACCGCTATTTTACTGAGTAGATTTAATAATAATAATAATAATAATAATAATAATAATAATAATAATAATAATAATAATAATAATAATAATGTTATGGGGAAAATGTGGGTATTGATGTCAAGGAAAAGAAATATAATGGGAGTGACAAAAGAGAAGATCCATGGTGGAAAAGAAAAATACAGGTGGGATTAGTTATGCTCTAGAAGGACATTTCTGTGTTAGACCGAAAAGAGTAGGGGAAGCTAAAAGGCGAACAAAAATACAGGACACTGAACAAGAAGTATGATATTGAAAGAAAGGGCCTGAAAGTGGTAATGGAAGAACTGAAACAGCGCCTCGCTGCAAAGAAAGCAAGGATGGTAAGATACGACCAAAAATGAAGGGATACCAGCAGAATAGGTTATTCAGAGTGGATCAGAAGGGATTCTACAAACAAATACAGGTGAGAGTGTACAGATAAAAAGTTGATATCAGATAATATTGAAAGTCAAAGGTTTTGGAGTGACATCTGGAGCAAAGACAAGGAGCACAAGAAGGATGCTGAATGGTTGAAAGAACTGTCCACAACAAGCAGAACTAATCATTTCAGTTAAGGAAGTGAAGGAAATCAGAAAAAAATGGGCATGGAAGGCCCTGGGGCCAGATGGAGTTCAAAGTTACGGGATCAAAAGATCTGGTGAATGTCATGCACGAAGAGCTTCACAATTCAACACCTTGTTAAATGCCGACTAAGTAACAACACCAGAGTGGTTGAAAATGGGTAGGATAGTGCTGTGCTTGAAAACCATCTTATGTGGAAATTATTAAATGGAATAGTCGCAGAGTCAATGTACGGACATCTAGGTAACAAAAATGGAATCCTGCTACATGAGCAGAAAAGTTGCAAGCGTAAGTGCAGAGGTTCCAAAGATCTAATCCTGGTAGACAAAACTGTACTTAGAGACTGTTAGAAGAAAAAACTATCTTTGGCAGGTCATGAATCGATTATCGTAATGCGTACGATATGAACCCATATTCTTGGATTATGGAACGCATGAACCTATTTGTTATTGTATCCAATGTTGAGCGATTGTTTGGGAAAAGTATGGGGAAGTGGAGGACGAAACTGACAGCATATCGAAGAAGTTTAGGTACAATAGAAATCAGCTGAGGCATCTTCCAAGAGGACTACTTGTCCCCACTGATCTTTGTACTGTGCATGATATTACTAACACTGATTCTGAGGAAAGCAAATGCTGAGTATGTATTCAAGACCTGCCAACAAAAAGTCAACCACTTCTTATTCATGGATGACCTCAAACTTTATGGCAAAGATGAATCTCAAGTCGATTCCCTCGTGGATACGGTGTATACTTTCAATGCTGATATCAGGACAAGGCACAAAGGTCAGGCGATAAATGATAACTGAGGCGATGTAAGCATTCACTACATCTGCTCGACCTTTCAAGGACAGCTTCCAATCAGCCCATTTCTGAGTAAGTCCGGTCACCCGGTTCTCCTCCTTGTTCCAGTTTTTATCAACCAGAACCCGAGCGGTTTAACTAGTTCGTTGGTTCAGCGTCCGACGACCCCGTCCGATGGCCTCATCCTGCCTCTCCAGGAGCCCAATCGCAAACCCACCGATTTGTTGGTGTTGACTTTAGCACCTGCAACCAACTCATATTCCTTTAGGATGATGCCGACAATCTCCACTTCGGAGGCGTTCGACACCATGACACTGACGTCGTCCGCGATATCCAACACAGCCCTTCCTTGCCCCAATTCGAATGGGATGCCTCTTAGCTGTTCCAACTTCCGCAGCAGTGACTTGCGTTCCAATACGTACAAAAGAGGCGAAAGCAGGTAGTCTTGACGGACCCAGAGTGCGATGTCAAATGGCTCCGATAGCTGGTCATTTACTTTGACCACTGAACAGGTGCCGCTCAGCACTGCAGCGACCCAGCCTCTAAAAACGTGTTCGAAACCGCCTGCCTTCAGGACGGCTTTCAAGTAGCGATGGTCTCAACCCTATCAAATGCTTTTGATTGATTGAAATTGATCAGAGCACCCCGAAGCCAGCTTTAGTCCCAGCCCTCTTTATGCAGTATCGCATAAGGTGGAAGTTGTCGTGGATAAACCTGCTCGGGATTGCGCATATTTGCGCTCCTCCGACCAGACTACCGACAAGCACTAGCCTTTTCTAAAATCTTGTTTAGCAGGGTTATGTGCCGAAAATTTTCTAGTATGTCCCCATTGTCGGTGTCCTTCCTCAGCAGAGTCACTACACCTCTGCTAACAGCACTAGGAATTATTCTGTTATCTTGCCAGCTGCAGTAAACGCCTGCAAATAGGTCGCCAAACAAATCTGGCATGAATACATAGAGTTCATAGGGTAGATCTGCCACTTGCGCAATCGCTCATCACCTTCCAAATTTCAGCGGCTGTTATCAGCCTTTCACATAACCTCGCGTAAGCTGCCGAGAGCTACGGCAAGCCGTCCAGGTACGAACTAAAGTTCAGTACCGTTGTCGACCCACCGTCCTCTCCAAACAGCTGCGCGAAGTGCTGCTGAAAAGCTGCACACATCTGCTTGGAGCCTCGTAGCACGTACCCATCCCGACCCGTCAAAGACCTGATCGTGGTTTTTTTCAACATGGCGCCTCTACCGTTCGAGCTCATCGGAGATCTTTAGTTCCTTCCTGTTGGAGCGCTCAGACCTTAGCTCTGGCAACGCAACCTTCGTGTTTCACTTCGAAGAAATGGTCAAGAGTCATTCTCGACGCTAACACATCGGTCTCAAAGCCCTTTTTAATTGCCTCTTCTAATTTGCGAACAAGTTCATCCTCTAATCTATTCCTATCTATTGCTAACTCTTTGCTAAACGCTATCATTTCTGTTCTAACCTCCCTCCTCAGGGCGGCTCACCACCGGTTGTTGACGATTTCCTCCGTCAACTGCCGCTTAACTAGTTCACTAATCCGGTCCATGTAGTCTTTGCGTACCGGAAGGACGCGTTTAACTTCCAGTAAACGGGTCTCTATCTACAGGCCCCAACTCGAACTCTGCAGATCACAAACATGCGATCTGTGTAGCCGAGTAATTTAAATTGTGGACAACCAAGACTATCCCTCTCCTCTGACCTAACTAATACTTTATCTACATACGATCTGAATGACCTATTGTGGTTCTCCATTCCCACACTGGCACATCAGAGAAATCTAGTCGATACCTATCAGACAATTGGAAGTCTCTGATTAGGTTTTCGAGACTTTTGCATCCCCTTCTGTATACTAGTCCCACACATTCCTTTCGTGCGTCCAAAATCCCATTCCAGTCTCCTGTAAGTACTAAACTGCGCGAGTTTCCCAGTAATGTTTCTAGACACCTGAAGAATTCTGGTCTCCCAGCCCCTTTCGGAACATAGACGACCACTAATCTAAGGGCGCTACCTTCGCTACTATTCACATCTAAGACCACTAAGAAAATTGCCTTTTTTTTTTCGAGATCTAAGTATTTTCAGAATAGCACTGCTACCGCGCCGCCCACTCCTGACAAACCACATGATGAGAATATCTCATAGTCATCGAAAATGGGTGCTAGTGCTTACGCATTAGAAATCCTTGTCCCGCTAATTGCAGCCACAGCTAAATCGATCGACCTGAGGTCGTTTAGCAAGTGACTTTGCTTCCAAACTAACCCAGGCCATGAACATTCACACGCCCCACCCTGAAAACGACCATGTTTATCAGAGAAACAAAATGGAAGACATTTAGTAAAGATAAAAAGTCTCATAAGATTCAAACGGTTCCTGGGCGGATATCTCCATCAAATTCCAGACAAACCACTTACACTTGGGTATATCTGCAAACAATAACTCTTTATGCGAATGGGCTATAGTGCCTTAAGGATGTCTGTAACATGAAACAACATTCGATGTCTTTTCCAGATAATGTTTTTTAAGTTAGGTATGGCCTGGGTCAATTCTGACCGAAACTTATCGAAGTATCTAAGTATTCCATTGCAATCTTAATGTTTGTCAATACTAAGATGATACACCAAAATCTCGACTTATTTTCTTATACTACATTTTGCATTTGCCTATTTAAAAAGATAACAAACAAGAATCCCACTTATATAAAAGAATGACATATTTGGATAGGGTAGTCGTATACACATTATATCTGAAAAAATCAGACACGATGCTTATGGTTTGAAGGCACTTAATCATATGTCTCCTGTATAAAGCATAATCTCGGGATAAATATATTGGGGGCGTCGAAGTGTTCTTTCAATCCGACTGAAATAGCAAATAAATTTTCCCCCAAATTACAGTCCAAACTACTGATAACAAATATAAACATGTTGAATAATGCTGTTGTAGATCCACTATGGCAGAAAGTAAAATAAGAAAAGAAAATAATCACGGCTGTGACACATTTCAGTATATGTTTTCTAGATTAGAAGTGACCAAGAGTTGAGATATTTTCATATTGTAAATCACTGTGCAGTAAAACATGTATTACCTATTCTACTGCTGTTCCAAAACAACATGAGGAATTGATCAATGAATTTTCTTTAGAGCCGGGTAGATTATCATTCCTAGGATACCAATACTCTATTTCTTAGACATGATATCAATAATACGATAGCACTTTCATTGTAGAGTTTTCTCTTTGAATATGTGCAAATGTGTGCGTATACAATGACAGATATCTCTTCAACTATTCCATGAAATTAATGTAATCATGACTTAAATAAACATTCAGTAATTAGTTTTAAATATACTATCGTAACATAATGTCTGTAGGAAGTTCACAGTTCAGAATTGAGAGGCTTTCTTGATAGATTTAAATGAATACATGACATGAAGTGGGTTAAAGATAGCTAGGTGTGCGAGAGTAAAGATTAATTAATCGAAACATGGCCAAAGCTATTTTATAAGTCTTGTAGAAGATAATCAGTGAATTTTTCCTTTAAACACACTACTTGTTAATATATGTAGCGTCTTTAAATAGACCAAATTCACCCGCGTGCACACACATATATATCTAGATATATATAAATACATATGTGAAAAATATGTTTGACTTAATAACATGTGTGTGTGTGTGTGTGTGTGTGTGTGTGTGTGTGTATACTTATATATATATATATATATATAACAGGATGCGTGTCTGTGTGCCTGTCATGTTAAAACTCGAGATCCACCCAACCGATTTTAATGAAATTTTATACATGTATTACATAGGCTCCATGGAGTGTCGGCCAAGGGGCAGATAAACCGCATTTTAAAGCATTTTCGCAGTGTTAAGGCCCGTAGCTTGAAGAGTATCGAGTCGCTTTCCTCTAAATTTGCAACAAACATTAATCAGGCTCCTTGAATTGCTGTTGATTAAAAAGAGTTTCCGACGTCAACTATGGGTGCTCCTAAAATGCAGATTAATCAGATTTCAGTATACTGCACTGGGTATTATCTTTGTTTTAGGCCATTTTCCGACGATAAAATATTGACACTATTTATGCATTATAAGTAGCGTATAATATTTCATGAAAACCTTTTTATCCAGTTTGGCAGAGGAAATGAGAAGAACATTAAAATTATTGTCGGCGCCCTGTTGATGTTTCATCTTACTATCCCGCGTACCACCGGGCTATTTGCGTGGTGTGCGGCTGGGTAAAGGCGCAACAAACCCATTCATCCATTCTCCAGAAGTGCCCTGTTGATGTTTAACGTCTTTTTTTGTTTTCACGTGGGCCTTTATGTATTTTCGAAATACCGGTAGAATAGCCCATCTTGTCTTCATGCAGGCCTTTATGCCTTCATAATCCCAAACTAGAATACTCATCCATATAAGTCTAATTAACTCGGTAACACATTAAACACACAAATAGTCACCCCGCAAACCCACTCGCGCCAAACATTCCATAATAATACAATTTGCATTTGCAAATACATAGGGTCCCGCCTAGCACTAAAAACATCCTAAACTCTAGCAATTATTAGCCATAACACATTTTCCAAACCACCCAATATTTGGTATGAGTTAGCTCCCTTTCCACCTTGTTACCCGCTTCACTTACACCGCCGGTGTTAACTAATCGTAAAACTGAATGCATATGTGCGGAAAAATGGGCTTAATTAAACTAGGATATATGCACCTAAATAATACTCACGCCGCCCGAATTACCCAACGAAACTAACCAATCTACCACAGGCAAACCTCTACCCAGCGAATTTACCAGTGCAAGAACAAAAATTTAATGTAAGAATTATCACTTCGTTTAAATTACCGTCACATATGTATCAATTATTTTCGCATCATAACCTATCTATATTTGCATTCTGAAGAGATTTAATTAAACCAGAAAATTGAAACGATCGTAACTGCTACCCTCATCTCTGCTTCTTCCTTCTTTGTTATCTATTTAATTAAAGACATACCAGCGAAAGCCACGAGTTCCCCATTGTTATTATATCCAGTTTCTTCTCTCTTTCTCTTATATATATATATGTATGTGTGTGTGTGTGTAGGTATAAATGTATATTTGTATATATCTCTTTCACTGTGTATATTCGTGAGTGTGAATGTGTTTGTGTATTCTCTGTGTGTGTGTATGTGCGTGCGCGCGCGCGCGTGTGTGTGTGTGTGTTCCTGTTTTGTCTACCTGTCTATCTATTTGCGGACGAAGATTTGACCAAATAGTTCAGAAATTTGCTTTCAAGTCAAGGGATCCCCAATTTCATCCCACTTTATGGCGTCTTGGCAAGCGTCATACCAAAACTTTATTTAATACTCAACCCTACTGACTGAAATGAAGTGGACAAAATTCCGCCAACTGCATTTTACCCACAATTCAAATGTTGAGCTTCATTACGTATTGGGTCAGACTAATATTGGTGATCAGAATTACGTACAGGGTACACGTGTCTGTGAAGTACTCAACCTATTCTATGTTAATTTAAGATAGAGGTAATATTGATTAAACAATTGGTTTTGATCGTCAAGTTAATGGAGGAATCATTAATCACTGAATTATTGATATATCAATCTCCAGTGATGCAAAAGCTGTTGACATATTCAGAATTGCTTTCTGATAAAATAATAGTTCTTTTATTTAGGCACAGTGCTACGTATATGCACACTATGACAATAGCTGTGTAATAGGTTTGACGTTTACTGTATTGTAATATCATAGACGTAAAACAATTGCGGAACATATTAAGATCACTATCAGTAGTGAGCGGAAAATATTTTCACCTTCAAATACTATTTATAAATCTGTATTATAATAAAGATCGTCCGATTTCTAGTGTATGCTAAGCATAATATTTCGGCTACGTTGTGAAGATGTAATGAGGCAGTAAGTTTCACTTAATTGTTTTCCCAAACTAGTGTAGTATTTTAAATTTACAGTCTGAAAACTCACTAGTGTGCACGCGATCTCGGACGCAAGCACGTACGTACGTACGTACGTATGTATGTATGTATGTATGTATGTATTCATGTATGTATGTCTTTGGTTTTATTTGGAAATTTCTTGCCAATAGAGAAAGAGCCGGTTTCTAACTTAGATTCAAGGTTCCTTCATTGGAATTCCAACGACATCAACAGGGTATTTTTGCAGGTATGCATATATGAATATGTATGTATGAACTAAAAATATAACTAAAAGTAAAGGGAAAAAATCAGGTTACACTGCGGCACACCTAGCATCGTTTCGTGGCACACCAGTGTGTCGCAACATACCGGTTGCAGAGCACTGGTCTATCGAATTGTTGATATACATTCTCAACACTACTATTTTCTTCCTATTTCTGTATATATGTGACCACTTCTAACCTGATCTATATTCGATTTGATGGTGAAGTCTAACAGGATCGAAACATGCCGGATCCTTTTACTGGTTGGTTGTAAATTCACAGTCATTTCTAGCTTTATTGACTTTCTATTCCAGCCTAATTTGTGACTCCACTACCATATACGCGCAAATAAACACAAACAGAACATTGGTACATGCGTATATGCATGCATTCATTCATGGACTTAATTTTGAATTAATGGATGCTTTTTTTTTTAAATATAAACAATATTATTAAGGTGGCGAGCAGGCAGAATTGTTTGCACGCTGAGCAAAATGCTTAGCAGCATATCGTTTATCTTTTTGTTCAAATTCTACCGAGGTCAATTTTGCTTTTCATCCTTTCGGGGTCGTTAAAATAAGTACCAGTTGAACACTGGGGTCGGTCTAATCGACTCACTTCTCCCTTGAAAATTACTAGCGTTGTACAAACATTTGGAATCAATATAAACAATAATATTAACAATGGTAGATGAAGCTTGCAGAATCAGAAGATCGCTTCAGATTAAATTTTTCTTCATTGGCCTTAGAAATCTATATAAAAAGCATTAACCTTACAAGAACTCGAACCTTGCAAACCGAACCACACTAAATGTTTTTGTCCTTTTTTTTTTTTCGCAGTAGATTCAAATATTAGTAAATTCTTTACAATATTTCGAGCCTCCGCTGCTCCTCAGCCGACTGTGCTGGTAATTCGTTAAATAATCATATTGATATCATATGAGAAATTTCAGGCTTTCAATTGGTCGACGTCTTGAATCAAGATGTGATAACATGTTATGTTACAAAATAGCAGAGGTAGTCTGAT
>NC_142930.1:23860284-23872784 GCF_046866305.1 Octopus bimaculoides | reverse complement strand
CTCGTCTCACTCACCGAACTGCAAACATGGATCAGGAAGAGACCGAAACTGGGCGATTGGCACCGCGAGTGTCGCCAAGCTCTACAACAGCTCTGCCGTCCGGGATCAAACTTGTGCAACTTCCAAACGACCAATGCGTTCTATAGAGGACTAGTGGAGGGGAGGTCTGACGACACTCTCGGGGCAAACCTGGGTGTCGACGAGAAATTCCTAACCCGCCTTTTCAAGACGACGTTCGGGCCGGGGCCGATGGATAATTTCCAGAGATCCCTGGCTTGGCAATGCTATCGAGACGCACTACCAGTTCGAGAGAAGATCTACAGACACGGTTCGAAAACCACCGGACCGACCTGCCCGAGATGCGGTCAGAGCGACGAAACCGTTCTGCACGCACTCGTGCAGTGTCCAGAAATTTCAGAGCTGTGGACCTTCGTCGAACGGCTGTTGTCGCGTGTGGGACGAGCCCACTTATCAGCCGAGTCTATCGTGAATATTGTTCCGCCACCTTCCTTTAAACGGGAAGGAAAAACGGTTTTTGTAACACTGATAGCTATGGCAAAAGAATGCGTGTGGTGGACGCGTTTGAAAGGTCTACAAACAAACACTTTCCTCTCTGGTCAGTCCCTCGTCAACTTTTTCAAGTACCACTTGAAAAGGAGGATGAGGATAGAGAGGAAAGTGTTGTCGAATGAAAGTTTCAATAAAAAATGGGTAAATGTGGCAAGAATGGTAAGAATGAAAGACGACACCATTTTAAGCATAGACTTGTAACAAAAAGAGACAAAAAGAGAGAAGGTACTTACTTTCATGTACCTTTAAAAAAAAAAGCCTGAGGTGACCGTGGTCTTTTCCGTAGGCTTTTCTCTCCACGGATAAACCTAATCTGTTCCCCGTTTTTTACATCGACTGTGATACACGATCCCTATTGATCGCCCCCCCCCCCATGTTTTTTTTTTCTTCCCGCGATCCCTTTTGATCGAATTACCCCCCCCCCCCAAGAAAAGCTCTACTTTGTAATTTGTCCATTTTCTGTATTTAGCCCTGTGTGGCTATAATAAAAAGATATCTTTCTCGGGCGAGGTAATTCTACGTCTTTACGAAATGTATCTATATGCAGCAGCTACTGTGTTCAAGTATGTATCTTGATAATGCATTCTACTCTGTTTCAAGTTGACCGGATACAAATATGTGTACACATCGGGTGCTGGTCTGCAGTACTGCTTACAAATCGAAAGTCACTTCATGAATCAATGAAGAGATCATTTAGTATTAAACTCACTCAGGACAAGAGTTGGCTTAGCCGCCAATGTCTACCTTTGGCGAAAAATATATTTAAATACTGTAGAAATCAAAATAGTATAATTTGTAAACGATTAGAGGATACGATTGCTAATAAAATCAATTTAGAGAATAGTTTGATCCGGTGCAATGGGCCAGGAATAAGACTTCTGATGATGACCGAAGAACAAACCGATCGGAATGAAATGTTCATGAAGATCAATAAATAAATACCTCATCAGTAAAGACAAAAATTGTAATCGTATTTTAAGCTAACGTTCTACAGTTTGCCGAATACTAACACTGCATGCTTCTTCAACCAGTTATTGGAACATCAATTGTAATCTCTCATTCATTCACACACTCATTAACTTATATAACACTTAATCGTGGATTTCATAAAGGTTTTCTTCTGTCTAAAGCGAAAGTACAACAAAAAGTATATTTAGAACTGAATTGACCATAAATTATATTCAGCATTATTAAGCACCCATTCTAACAAGAAAGGAATAGGCCTGCTAATAGAACACGTAAAAAATATCATTTGCATCACAAATCGCCAACCTGATGAATAATCGCATTTTCTATCAGATGTTTAACTCCATCAAAGGGCAATATTTCTCATTTCTGCTTTAAATTGGCGCAAAACCAACTTTTGAAAACATCTTACAAGTAAATTTCAAATTGAATTATATTAAACAGTGATTACATTTCCGCATACTAGAGAAAGCATTCATGTGAATATGATAAAACGGAGTGATAATTTCATTTATATTACTATACAGATTATATCGATGTTCACATTGTGTTTGAATAGAGAATATATACTTAAAATTGAACTTATTCTAGGTGCTGCAGTTGTTTCATTACATTGATGTGTTTTCTTATATTTTTCTGTTAATTAATTTATAGATATAGGTACTGGGTACAATATGTAAATAATAGTTCAGTATATCTTCTTCTTCTTCTACTACTACTACTACTACTACTACTACTACTACTACTACTACTACTACTACTACTACTACTACTACTACTACTACATATATTTCAAGAATGCAACGAAATATTATATAAGTATATGTATTATTCATACGTACATATCTACGAATGTTTGTGCGTGTATATATATGCTTGCATATGTATATATACATATATATGTGCATATATGCATACACACACACACAAACACATAGGTATGAATGTCTATCTCTCTCTCTTTCTTTCTCTCTCTCTCTCTCTCTCTCTCTCTCTCTCTCTCTCTATATATATATATATATATATATATATATATATATATGGCAAAAGACATACGAAATCTTGATATGGAAGATATCCAATAATATCTGGTACATGCATGATAGTTTGCTACTTTTCGTCTTGATTGTCAGCTTGGCCAAATTCCACAGACATATATATATATATATATATATATATATCCATAAATACATATTCCTACATATATATACACATACATATGTATATCTCCCAAAATACACACATATATATACATACATACATCCACACATCCATATATATATATATATATATTTATATATATATATATATATATATATATATATATATATATATATATATATATAAAACTATATATATATATATATATATATATATATATATATATATATATATATGTATATTCACAATTGCACACTATAGTTTTGGTGTACATGCAACTATAAACACATACACGTAGATGAACTATCAAAATCATCCAAATATATTTGATTTATTACACTGGCAAACATATCAAATGAATGATAAAGATTTTCTTATTCATCAAACCTTGCCGCATTATCTTGATTCTCATTTTACTAATATGTATATTGATCAATATATCTGCATATGCATCGATCTGTTTATCTATCTAACTAAATATTCCTGTATCAGCTATCTATGCATCTAGCTTTCTGTCCATCTAAATCGCTCTCCTCTTTACTTCGTTGTCAGTTTGAGTGTTTGTCACTCCTATTCCATACATATATATAAATATATAAATATATATTCATGCATATTCACACATATTTATATAATACATATATGTGTGTGTTTGTGTGTGTGTGTGTGTGTGTGTGTGTGTGTGTGTGTGTGTGTGTTTGCTGCGAGAGTGTGTGATTTCACATCCGTCTCTCTGTTCTAATAAATATCTTTTTCTTCCTTTCGTCTCCCTTTCAGCTATTCACTGTGTGTGTGAGTATGTGTGTGTGAGTATGTGTGTGTGAGTGTGTGTTTGTGTGTGTATGTGCGCGCGCATGTGTCGATATAAGCACACACATACATATAGGTATATTTATATGTGGGGTTTTTTTTAGTAAATGTGTGTATCCATCTTTTTAAGTACAATGTTGCTTTCAGACAAATAGGAATTAATATAAGAAATATATGACACACGATATACCAAAGTTGAAAGATATACAAGATTGGTATATAATCCTGAAGTTATTCTCGAGGGTGACAAGGATATGTGATTCCATGTCTATGCAAGAATGTAGTTTCACACACGCTTGCACACCCGCACGTACGTATGCATATAGCTGATTGTATGTATTTGTTTATGTATGTATATATGTATGTATGTATGTATATATGTATGTACGCATGTATGCTTATACAAACGGTTTTTATTACGAAAGTGAGTTACAAGTAATGCATATATAAATTGCATTATTTCCTGACTCATTTTCGTATATACACAAAATTTCGTTACTGAATATAGAACCTAATAAATGAAGAGTAGTATATAGTGTAAATGGTGGAGATCAGTATATACGGTAATTGTTTAGCTTTTCAAATTGTTTGGAACGCAAGAATTAGTCTTGCACACATATATAAGTTAGATATGGGTTCAATCGAATTAATTATTGTTAAGTTGGATTGAATAATCTATAAAGAGATAAATAAACAGATGAAGAAAATTGCTGACATCGTTGCATAAACTATAAGAAGGTCAATAAGATCAGATATCGATCCAAGGTTTGTTCAATGATTGAGTGTGTGCTCGTGTAAGGAGAATCTGATGTAGATAATGTCCTATGCATATTTCTATCTACTAGGCCAGCAATTTCGGGAAGGGATAAGACAATTACATCGACCCTAGTGTTCAAATGGTACTTATTTAATTGACTCCGAAGGAGAAAAAGTACAGTCGACCTCGGCGTAATTTGAACTCAGAACATAAAAACAGATGAAATGCCGTTAAGCACATTGCATGACGTGCTAACGATTCATGTTAAAAAAACAAAGAATGTTCTAACGTTAATGATAAATATTATCTCAAAATCTATCAAAGAATTTCATGCGTTTGAAGAAAGTAAGGTGGGAGTATAAAAGAATTTCTTTGAAGGATAGTTATAAATTGAAAACAACTGTTTTAAAATATTTCTCACGTTCTATATTTAATTTAAATATGGTAAATTATCCGTGATAAATATGTTTGTAGGAATTAATATCTCTATTAACAAAGATATTCGTTCTATTTCAGAGAAATTAAATTATCTAAGATTAAATCGTAGGAAATCAAATATTTAAATCAGTACAAATTATGTATATATTACATATATTAACCAATATGTTAGGAATGTAAGTACTTAGCTAATTATATGGAAGTAGGACTCTCGAAAGAAGTTTATGCTTGAAAATCATGGTTATTATCGAAACGAGCAATAATTACGATTCCAATAGCTAAGCAGTGCCATATAGATAGAGATAGATAAAAGAAATATACTATTTCATTATGCTCTTACATATAAAAGAAGATTTTAGAATTGACTAATATATGATCATACACACGCACACACACACACACACACACACAGGCACGCACACGCATATATGTTAAACCCCATTGCGGTAAGTCATCACAGAAGAATCAGTTTCAACACTTGCTCACAGATTAAGTTACTTGATAGAAAGTAAAATTTTTAAACAAACGAACACGCGCGCGTGTGCGCACAGTCACACACGTATAAGTACACACGCATTTACTTCCTGATATTGTGGGTGTATGCAAGTTTGTATGCATATGCATATTTTTATGTATGTGCGTATTTATATGTATGTATGTATCTATCTATCTGGAGGCGCAATGGCCCAGTGGTTAGGGCAGCGGACTCGCGGTCATAGGATTACGGTTTCGATTCCCAGACCGGGCGTCACGAGTGTTTATTGAGTGAAAACACTTAAAGCTCCACGAGGCTCCGGCAGGGGATGGTGGCGAACCCTGCTGTACTCTTTCACCACAACTTTCTCTCACTCTTACTTCCTGTTTCTGTTGTGCCTGTAATTCAAAGGGTCAGCCTTGTCACACTGTGTCACGCTGAATGTCCCCGAGAATTACGTTAAGGGTACACGTGTCTGTGGAGTGCTCAACAACTTGCACGTTAATTTCACGAGCAAGCTGTTCCGTTGATCGGATCAACTGGAACCCACGACGTCGTAAGCGACGGAGTGCCAACACACAAAATGTATCTATCTATTTATGTACTAATGTTCGCTTCTGTGTCAAATTCTACCACAAGCAATTTAACATTTAACTGAAGAATAGCTCAATACATTGCCTCCTAATCACATGGTTCCGGGTTCAGTCTCACTGTGTGGCACCTTGGACGACTGTTTTCTACTAAGCCTCTGGCCAACAAAAGCCTTGAGAATGGTTTTGGTAGACGGAAACTGAAAGCAGCCCGTCGTATATACATACATACATATATATATATATATATATATATATATATATATATATATAGATTCAGATGAATATGATACTTAAGTTGAGGCACCAGAATTGAGTACAGTATTATCCTAACAATTTCAAAATAAGGTGATTAAAATCAAAATAAGCAACAAGGATATCTAGAAGTAATGCAGTATGATCGTTTCAAGCAACTCCATTTAATTGAACAATGCAATCATTACATCAATTTAAATGCAGAGCAAACCTCAGATGCACAAAGACATAGAATTTAGTTAAATTAAAACAGATGAACAAATTAGTATAATTTTACCTAAAATCTCCAAGAAGATAAGGAGATAAACAAAGAGCATGCTGTCTTCACTTCAGCTTAGAAGCTATTCTATCCCATACCGTCTTGGAGATTTTAGGTAAAATTATAGTAATGTTTCCTTCTGTTATAATTTAATTAAATCTTATGTCTTTATATAGCTGAGGATTGCTCTTCATTTAAATTGATGTAATGATTGCATTGTTCAGTTAAATGGAGTTGCTTGAAACGATCGTACTGCATTACCTCTGGATATCCTTCTTGCTTATTTTGATTTATATATATATATATATATATATATATATATATATATATATATATATATATGTATATGTATATATATATATGTATATATATGTATATATATATATATATATATATATATATATATATATATATATATATATATATATATATATATATATATATATATATGCACACAAGTACGCCCACATACAGAGAGAAAGAGAGAAACATATATATATATATATATATATATATATATATTTATGATTATAAATGATTTTACCGAAAAGGTTCTTTCATACTGAGCTACCCGGCAAAATTGTTAATTATTAATTTTATTACTAATTGACGATTCCCTGCCCTGCATATCTATATATATATATATATATATATATATATATATATATATATATATATATATATATATATATATATATATACGACGGGCTGCTATCAGTTTTCATCTCCCAAATTCACTCTCAATGACGAGATTCGCACAGTTTCTCTTTCCAAAATACGATTCAAGTGGCATTGCATAGCATATGACTAAAGAAGTCACGTGCTCGAAGTCACACGCAGTCGGATAGAACCCGGAATGGTGCGTTCTCAAAACGAACTACTTAGCCATACATTAGTATGTTATATGATTTATCTATATACATTAATATGATATATGATATATCTATACAATAAATGAAACGTATCATTCAAAATAGCAATGTTTCAGGTAATTATTATGTTTAAAATCCCTTCAGTGCTATAAAACACGATTGGCAGCATCACTCATATCTCAGCAATAAAAGCTTTGATTTATTTCCTTGTTTAGGAGATTTTTAGCAATCTAGATTATATAATATTAAAACAAAATAATTGGATAGATTTCTTAATGGAAAATCGAATATACGAAAAAAAAAAAAGACATCAAAATATATTTAAATGTTGAAGACAATAATGTTTAATATATTCTCGTACTGTAACATTTGATGTCACTCTTTTATTAGTTATATGGAAAGAAAAGATTGGTAAAAGTACAGAATAGGAAGACAGAGAGTTGGGCGATAGGAAAAATCAATGATATATTAGCAGATATAAAGATAAATATGTATTTCGTTGTCTGCTACAGTTTTTGTTGTTAAAACTGTATTGATCATTTGGACATTAAATTATTGGGATGAAATTATGAAATAATACAAATTCATTACACACACACACACACACACACACACACACACACACACACACACACACACACACACACATATATATATATATATATAAAAACAAATAGTAAATGAGTATATGCATATATACGTACAGGTATGTGCATACCGACATCCACCTGTATGTATAGGTGCATATCTGGGTACAGGACATTGCAAACAAAACGTAGACGAGAAAACACACAAGCCACTTAGAGAACATTCTACTTCATCAGCTACCCCCGTTTTAACACCGGCGTTTCGAAGAGCTTGGCAGGACGCATCGTTAAAACGGCTCTTCCCATGGACCGCAAATTAAATTTGTATACACAAATTAAATCTTGCCATGGAGGAATGTAGTGGCGGACAAAAAACAAGACAGGAAAACAAACAGAAAAGGCTTTACGGCCAGACCAGAAAAATTATGTGTGTATGAACGCTGTGAGGCACGAACTTGAAAGTAGGGACGAGGTAGTTCGCGTGTTTGCTCGGCGATAGCCAAGGAAGAAAAGGATTATTGACCGGAAGCATGTGACCATGCCGGTGTAAGGGGAAGAGAGAGAGTGGTAGAGGGAGAAACAAAGGGAGGAAGTAGAAGAATAGGTGAGCAACGAGAGGAAAAGAGAAAGAGAGGAAGTACGAGGGGGGAAAAAGACATACGTAGTAGTAACAGAGGAAGAACGAGAGGGGTAAAGCGAGATACGTAGTAGTAAAGAGGAAGAACGAGAGGGGGAAAAATTATATTACATACATATAAGAGGGACGACCACTAAGAGAACAATCTCTCCTTAGTGGTCAGACCATAGGTGATCTTCTAGCATAATGGATGTCCACTTAGTGGTCTTTATATATATATATATATATATATATATATAATAAAATGAGACAACAAAACCAAAGCTGTGTGGAATTTTCAGGATATTTATAAAGAGAAAGTTAGTCTTACAGCTGTTTCTGGGATATTAGTGATATACCTTCATCAGAGAGAATTTGAGATGGTTAAATAGTGGGAAATATTAGAGTTCAATACGAGGAGTTATTTTGGAAAAGGAAGCATTTCTACCACTTATATAACACCACTTTCCCTGGATAATGGAACTGCAACTATAATATCTTTATATATTTTTATTTTTATTTCTTCATTCATCCTCCTATTTCCCTATATACTCCTTAATTGCTTCCATTTCCAAAATTACTCCTCATACTGAACTCTAATATTTCTCTCTATTTAACCATCACACATCTTCTTTGATGAAAGGATATCCCTAATATACCAGAAACAGCTGTAGGACTAATTTTCTCTTTATAAATGTTCTGAAAATTCCACACAACCTTGGCTATGTTGTCTCATTTTATTTAATATATAGATGCTCATAAAAGACCCACATTAGACTCCTCACTCGTATCACTATCGAACCAAGAGTTTGACTACGGTCCTTTCATAGCACTTACATAGCGTTACCTGCCACCTTGGGTCTTCTGGAGACGAATACCTTCAATATATATATATATATATATATATATATATATATATATATATATATATATATATATATATATATATATATATATATAAAGGATACAAGGCTTCACGCCATTTTCCACCTGCCATTAAATATATGACATTTATGTCAAATCGAAACATATCAGGATGAAGGAACAACGAAAGTTTTGTATGTCTGTATTATTTTTCTTGGCAAAATATCCGGCTGCAATCAATAATTCATCAAATGTTATATAGTAATTTTATTTTTATTTCATTGATTACTGCTTCTTGCAGTATTTCTACCACCTTCGACTTAAGAAGTGTTTTGTTAAAGATAACGAGGTGAAGCTGATCTCATTGAATCATCGGGACAGCAATAAAAACTTAGCCTTCGTGTAGTTGATCTAGAGAAAATTAACCGAAACGAAGCCATTCCATCTCCAAGCTATTGCAACTTCGCACAGCAAGCCATAAAGTTTTAAATAAATCAGCAGATTGGTTACCAAGAAAGGATTTATATTTTCAGTCTCATTTAATGATGTTGAGTGACTTTGAACGTGATAATTACAAGACTCCTGACTTGAATGGAAATTAAAAAAAGAAAACGTTTACTTTCTGAAGATGATGCGATGTAGTACGAAGGCATAGCAGATACATAAGGGTGAAATAATGAGGAAATTAACAAATAATTTTCTTTATCCTTGACAAACGTTGGACATATAATTTTACTGTAAAATCAATGTGTTCACACGACGTGTCTTCGCGAGATTCCAAAACACTCTCTCAACGACTCCTACCGACCTGTTTCTTTATTATAGCCACAAGGGCTCAGCATAGAGGAGGGGAAAAACAAGAACAGACAGGACACCACAGAGGAGACAACACATAGAACGAATATGAATGAAATGGTTATATAACAATGAAATTATGGATGCCTGCATGCGCCCCTCATCACGTGCAGTACCATTAACCTTGTTTACAATCAATTATCATCGGATTTTAACTTACATATCACTAACATTTAACACACCGTTTGCAAGTCACTTATCCGTGTATTATCCGGCGGGTCACATCGAATTAGTGATGCATTGTCTTTCCAATGAAAATAGTCTTATTACTGGCTATTCATTGACTGAGGGCTATCTGAAGGACCGTCCTTTATTTGCGGTATCACGTCATCCCAGTCGATTACTGGTCTCACCTTTACAAATTTGACTTCAAACTGCACCATTCCTATGTCGCACCTTTTTTTCAACTCCTCATAGCAGTTCGGCTCAATTATTATTGCTTTTGTCTTATTCTTGCCATAATCCTTAGGAAATTTTACCCGTATTACTGACTTCATTTTCGGGATCTCTGTTTCCGTATGCATACTTTTTTGGTACTATACATCATACATCTCTTATTCCTCTGATTTTCAGCCCTTCCTTCATTCTATTGTTCTTCATCTTCCGGAGGATAAAATTTCAAACGTTCCTCTTCTGTTTTTCTTGTCACCATTTTTTTCCCCGTTACTTTCTGTCGCCTCTTTTTTCTTTTGCAAATTCTCCGGTGGAGAACCTCTCCGACATTTTCTTTTCCGCAGTTTCACCTCCACGAACTCTTCTTCTGTATCCACTGTTTCAGTTCCTTCTCTACATTCCACCACGTCTGCCTCTCTCTGCGTCGAACTCTCCTCCCTCTCTTCTTCCTTGCTTTGAGGGCAGTCCGCTTTTTTGTGTCCTCTTTCGCTAGACAAAAGCATTTCAAAGACCTGCCCTCAACCACCACATTCAGCCTGGTTCCTTCGAAATTCAGATCTTCCAGGGTGGCTTGAATTTTCATTTCTATTCCGTATCCAAGAAGTCCAACTTTTGAGTTCTTCTTAGTTTTAATATTTTCGGGCTCTGTTTCATGTGGAACATGATTGCCGCCATAATCCACGTCTCGTCGTACTCGGGTGGGATTTTACCCACCCTTACTCTCGCCATTCTTTTCAGGCAGTAACTCGATAGGAAAGCCTACTCCTCATTCCTAATCGCGTTCACTGCATGTTCTGCTGCTAATTCTTCAGATTTTAACCTGACTTCCACCACTCCGAACTTTCGATTTCCCGTTACAAAAGTTGTCAGGTGTTCGATGTCTTCCAATGTTTCTTCTGTACTCCCAATTGTTGCGGCTTCGATCTCTCCCGTGGACAATCTTAAAGTCTTACAAAGGACCGCTCCTCTTTGTAAGCCTTCCAAAAATTTCTTTGGTGGCACCAGTGAGAGCACCGTTCCTTGTTTCGTTAACAATTTCCCATGACCATCACTGTTAACGAGGCAACATTGCTACTACCTGTTGCCGCCGCTGCATAGCTTTGGCTCGAGGTACTCAAACTCTCCATTATACAAATGAATCGAAAACAACAGAAATATATAAACAACAGACACACCCACGCAAGGAAAGAAACTTCAATGATCAATAAAAATCAACCAACAATCAATTAACAATGCAACTCACAAAAATCAACTCCAACACTCTCTAACGACTCATACTGATCTCTCGTCTCAACCAATACGCTACGCTTTATAAGAGTTCGGCCTGTCTATACTTCCAATCCCCCAGGAGTGTCAATGGCTCTCGCCACATCAGATTTCTTAATAGACTGCATTCGAGTCAGAAAAAAAAAATTTCCTTTGATGCTTACACTTAATGCCTAAGTTTTTTACAGTTGTGACCAGTTTTATTATTTTATTATACATTAACTTACAACAGTGAACTTAACGATTTATGTATTTCCAATTACCGTTGCTTTTCATTTTTTACTGAACCATTAAGCACCAGACGATTACTGGAGTTGATGTCATCGACTAGTTCCCTCCCGCAAAATTTAAGGCAGTTTGCTTATAGCAGAAAGGATTATTATTATTATTATTATTATTATTATTATTATTATTATTATTATTATTATTATTATTATTATTATTATTATTATTGTTCAGTAGTTTTATTTTTATAACGTGCTTTCACTTCACTACCGAGCGCAGCTCTGTGTGCCTTGGGTATGTGCTGTGGTTTGCTGTGATGCTCTTATGGTTACTGTATTGAAAGTGTTTTGCGTAGAATGTGTGCAGTACCTAATAGTGCAATTTTCTGTATGTTATATATATTTGTAAGTCCTGGTGTTTTTGTTATGTATTTGTCTGACTATTTTTTTTATTATACCTAAGGCACCTATTATGATAGGAATTGTTTCTCTTTTTAGATTCCACATTCGAGTTATCTCTATTTCCAGGTCTTTGTATTTTG
>NC_142930.1:23845284-23857784 GCF_046866305.1 Octopus bimaculoides | reverse complement strand
GATATGCATGTATATACACATGTAGATGTAAGTATGTACATATATGTGTGTATACATGTATATATATTCTTTGTATTATTACATACATACATACATACATACATAATGCATACATACATACGTACATACATACATACACACATGCATACATCCATCCATACATACATACATACATACATACATACATACATATATACATACATACAAGGCTTAGAAGGCAGCTCCTTGAGCAACTTTCTTTGTCTGATAACCTAGAATACATACCCAAAGAAGTCGAGTACTTTTTGGTTATCTCACCCCCATTAAAAATTGAGTTATCTCCTCACGTTTTACGAGAAATATCGGTACTTTTGATTATCTTTCTCAACAAAAAAAAAATTGTCTAACCTCCAATAAAACAAAACAAAACAAAAAAAATGAAAAAAATAATAAACAGGAAAACAACAAATTAAACATCCTATTGAATCTGATAACATTTTTATAACAAATCATACCGTGCCTATTGAAGAAGCCAAACGTCAACAATATGTTACGTTCTGAGTTCAAATTCCGCCGAGATCGACTTTGCCTTTTATCCTTTTGGGGTCGATAAATTAAGTACCAGTTGCGTACTGGGGTCGATCCAATCGACTGACCACCTCTCCCAAAATTTCAGGCCTTGTGCCTAGAGTAGAAAAGAATATTCTGAAGTATTGAATCAAAAGGATCTAACTCTTTTACTGCAATCTCCTGTCGCTACATTAACTCGATGCGGACTTAGTGGAATTCACACTGAAGATATGATCCACATCATAAGCAGTTGTCGGAAAATGTCATCATAGTATTATCTACCGATGAGACATGACGTTGTTATTAGGACACTATAATGAAATCCGTCGGAACGATAATCCCGATGATTAAGAAATAAAAAGACACATTATGGTAGAAGTCATAGCCACTCATAATGGAAAGGAATACTGGTGGAATGTACCAGTGAAAAGTTCAATAAAATGTAAGCACAACACACCTAATATAATGATTAGGGATTGAGAAGAGAAACTGAAAAGGACTGTGCTAGATTGAGATCGTTCGATGTCACTTTTGGCTGCCGGAATCTCAGGTTACAGAGAACCATTTCGTGGTCGGCAAGAAGAGCCTGTATTTCCACTGGATATTGTGGCTAATGTTAGTGTGATCTCTGTTGAATCTCTTTGGCACGAGCACGATTTGGTATAGGGAAGATTTATTGAACACACATATATGTCTATATGAGTGTGTGCCTGTGGTGTAATAAGTGTAAATTAATCTAACGGCATATTATAATTACATAGAAATGCAATACAATCGAATAAACAAGTGTTTGTGCAGGAGTTCTCTGTGTATGTATGCGCGCGTTGTTTGACAGAGAGAGAGAGAAAGAGAGAGAGAGAGATGTGAATGGTACATTGTTTGAGTCAATATATATGCATATATCTTCTGTAGGACATCAATCTTCCAAGGCGCGAGAAAAGATCGGGGTCATATTTCTAAGGAAACATAACCAACAATTCGTTAATTGCTTTGCTGTTTCCGGAACACACACACACACACACACACACACACACACACACACACACACACACACACACACACACACACACACACACACACACATATGTTTTAGAACATATGTTTTTGATTTACACTATGGAATAGAAATTACACTTGAACTTCCGGTCATTGGTATATATTGATTGATGTTGATTACTTAGATATCGGATTCATTCAAATCTTTATATTTTATTACAACCAATTTGTCCTTGTCAAAGTGTGCTGTATCAGGATTCGATCTGGTCACGCACTGCCGTCGAACTAATTATTCTAATATCTGACATAAAACATGGTACGAAGGGAGTATATTTAAAATTAGTATGTACGCATCGTCAAAGTTGTTCTTGGGTTATCATTCCTTTCTACATGCAATACACCCAGTGTTCTGACTCACTCTATTAGTTTTCACACAGATACAATATCAGTTGGCCAGAGTTGAATGCTTTTTACTTTTCCAGTTAAACCAGTAATACATTTCTGTGCCAAGTGAATCAAATCTGCGCGATTGCTTTGATTCATGCTTCAAGTTGTTTCACTTAGCCGTCAAAATAAGACAGATAATTCTTTACTTCGTTAGCACTAAATATTATATGATAAGTAGGATATCTCCTTATTTCTTTATTGCCCACAAGGGGCTAAACATAGAGAGGACAAACAAGGACAGACAAAGGGATTAAGTCGATGACATCGACCCCAGTGCGTAACTGGTACTTAATTTATCGACCCCGAAAGGATGACAGGCAAAATCGACCTCGGCGGAATTTGAACTCAGAACGTAACGGCAGACGAAATACCGCTAGGCATTTCGTCCGACGTATTAACGTTTCTGCCAGCTCGCCGCCCTGGTAAACCAGAATGGCAGTGCTGTTTCAATTTCCAATTGATGCCCTTTCGAATTGTTGCTGTTATTTATTCTGAAGACAGGCCTAATATAGGGCATCTCTAATGAAACATGTACCAGCTTTGACCATGTCATCTTTTGCTTTAGGTACCATTAGCAAAGAAGACTTTTACGGATATGAGGAGCATTTTTGCTATTGAAGTGCTACTATTGAAGTGCTACATCTGGTCGGTGCTAACGTATGGATGTGAGTCTTGGACAACGGAATGTAGAAGATGATGGAATGGAACGTTACATGGTGGAGACTGAGATGCAGGGAAGGAGAGAGAGAGAGAGAGAGGAAGGCAGAGAATGAAGATGTTCAACAGGATGAAGAAGAGAATGAACGTGCAGAACGATTAAGATCTGGGTGATGTTGCGAGAGACAGAAATAAATGGAGGAGGAACAAGCCAGGATTCGTCAATGGCATGAATATGCCATGATACAAGAGATGATGACCAAGGAACACACTATCCAATATATCTTTCTTTATGTCGTGTAACATTAGATATGATTTGAGAGATATTTGAATATTAGGTTACGCTTTTTAGCAGGGTAAGCAATCGAGCAGGCATATGTTTAAGATCAAGTTATCCAGTTAAATTCTATGGTAGTATGCTTGAATTGCAACAAGCAGTGTAAGGTTCAATGACATGTCTAATAAGGTGGGTAGAATCCATTTGGATGGCCACTAAAACATACAAAGAAAGGTTCAAACTTGATGACGAACAAATAGCAACATGAAAAGAACGAAGATGAGAATGCGATAGTTTAAATCAAGTCATACTGGAAATGATTGAGAGAAGAAAGAAGTTCCATGCTCGCGAGAAGAACCTTAGAACTATGTATGATTGTATGTTTGTATGTTTGTGTGTGAATGTATAAGACCACTGTATACGGCACTGCATGTAGGCTATGTGCGTGTGCAGCTGGTTTTCTTTCAGGACGTGTGTGTTGACACTCAGAAAATAGAAATGTCTTTGATAACTCGATTAATAAGACCTCTACTGGAAGACAGATTGAAAAAAGAGTAGAAAAATAAGTAAATATGAGATCTTATTAAATCCCTTAAAAATGAGTTAAATATCACTCAAACAATACACCTTTTTTAAATATAATTTTTCTGCTTAGGTCAATAAAAGGCAGAAACATTTAGTTTAATATATCTTTATATTTCAATTCAAAATTATATTGAATGAAGTATCTTCCTCTACTTGAGAGTCGCTAATAATAATACCGTAAATGTACATGAATCTATTCAAACTGAAAAGTTTTATCAAAATATATAAAACTGCATCATGTTTAAAACAAATTCACTATTGATTAATATATAATGTATACTCTAACAATCATATTTACATCTTACTAGGATCACACATCTTTCAACTGATATTTTTATAGAGTCATTTTCACAGCTTGAATATTAATATTAATCTTATTTCGAAATCTATTTCGATTTTCTATATTTTACGTTTGCTTTTGTAATTGATTTATACAGCGATGATTTTGGCGCTTGGAGGATGCCATAAGTGAAATTTACAACAATAGAATATTTGTTTGTTGAAAAATAATTGCCTATTTTCTCGCATATAGATTATTATTTAAAGAGATTATAATGAGCTAAATTCTTAATAGATATAGTAATCAATTTCTTTTATTCAATATTTAGGAAATTACTTCTGAATCTGACAAAAGAATTAGAAGGTTGTTAAGACACCTAACACAAAAATAATTCACACTTTCGTTACTGGACGTAGCATTTAAGAATGCAGTCACGTAAGTATGGGAATAAATATTATCATTAGAATGGTTCGTCTATAATTTAGTTCTAAATAGATCTTTTGTTTTTAAATATTGCCAAAACAAATATTGTTTTAATACATCATGAGCATATTTTCAATTGCCAAATCATAACAGTAAACCGTAGGGGTCAAACGTGGCTAAGACATCATCTGCTGCATATCACTTCAGCACTTGAAGTATGCGTGCCTAAGCAACATGTTGGATATTGCCTTACTCTCCTCTTATGCTACACTGCTAGTGGTTGTGTTTACTCCGGGTAATCTGACCCAAACTCAGTCTTTACATGTTTCTTAAACATGCATATACGTTCACAATATTAGATAGCCTCTACCTTTCCTAAATACGACTTCCTTCTACCATATTTTGTTTTTCCCTGCGCAGTGTCTAAAAACGAAACTCCTTATCAAGCAGACTGGGCGCGATTGCAACTTTCATCACTGGTTTACATCTTACCAGTAGCTCTCACGAGCAACCCTATTTAAAACACGGCATGACAACATTTACATCAGAATAGACTTATCGCAAAACCTGATTCGAAGGAATCAAATTTATGTCAATTATATGAAAATGTCTCGAAAATTTCAACCTGTTACATTTCAATGTATATAAACACCCATGAACATTTCGAATATATGCTTCTTTATAGGATGGTATTTTATCTGAGACCATCCAAACCTCAGCAGAAAACTTTTATCCATTTTATTGAGATCGAGTTTTAATATGTTGCTAAGGAGTAATACGCATGAAAACAGATGTCTTAGGTATCCATACAAAGCAAATGTGTTGATATAAATGAGGTACTAAAATAAAGGGTTGGGAGGAGATGATTCGCATGTATCACATCAACTCTACTACTTATTCCTTGAACAGGGCACCACCGAAACATAGAATTCATCTCAATAGGCATACCGTAATGATCACTGCTTAATCGGAGAATGTTTAGTAAGTTTGCTGAGTTCAGATATCCTTCTAGACAGAGAAAACCAAAGGGGTATTCACTAGTTTTCTCTGCAATTCCAACAATACAATATTGTATATTTTTTACAGATATCTCGACAACTACATACGGTATGGTATTATACACAATCTTCGAGGAAGCACATAATCTGACTAGGAAAACACAACTTGCTCGCATAACTTGATAGAAGTGGTAACATGGCCTCTGCCAAATTACATACCCCCGTCTCTTAAAATATTAAAACAGTTTTGTTTGATAAAGTAAGACAATAATAATTTAGGCTTGCAATAGAGTGTGATCTCAGTTCAGCGGTGGCTTAATCGACTCCTTTGTGCTTATATTTTTATACAATGTAAGAACATTTATTTAATAAATACACGATACACCTATATATATATATATATATATATATATATATATATATATATATATATATATATATATATATATGTCTTACGGTTAAGATGATTCCCATGCTTTCCCTGATGAGAAGGTTACAATTTTAATATCAAAGATCCCTATGGATCACACAGGCTGTAATCCTTTGAAACATATGTAGGAATAAAGTATGCAATTATAACATGCGTTTTCTCCATTCCTTAAATTTTTAAATATACTCAAATACCCAAAATTTCAAGGAGTTCCTGCCTTAAAAACAGGAACTAAACCACAGTTATTTTGTGTTCTTTGCTACATTGGTTTCTATTAACCCATTTATTCTATCCGAAGAATTTTTATTCATTAAGATAGAAGAAATACACATAATTATATATATATATATATATATATATATATATATATATATATATATATATATATATATATATATATATATATATATATATATATATATATAGAGAGAGAGAGAGAGAGAGAGAGAGAGCTATGCATACATAGTTACATTAACAAACATCTCCATATCCACTGCAGTTGTATATCGCTCTTTCAAAGAAAATTATCCATGTCTTTACTTCATATAATCTATCTAACCACGCATAGCTAATTACATTCGCCCCAGGCTGCAAGTTAATTAAACAGTTGTCAAGTACAAGTGTAAGAATACTTTGAATAAGCATATCTTGAATGTAGCTACTATATGCGTCGATGAAGGAGCCTCTCTGTGGCGCTGTAAGAAATAGTGGCCAAATCTTCCTCAAATCATATTCTACCGTCTTAAAAAGAGTTACATCCGATAATGTTATCCGGCGTACATTGCATACATCAGAATATAATGTTAATTTTTGAAACGTCTTTGATCATTGGCTTGCACGACTAGAGCAGAACTAAGGCTAAACTGTAACACTTGTCCTATATACAATGATAATCTAATTATTAATTATTGTTAACAACATGCCTAATGTCTTTAAGAAAGGTCATCTCTAAGCAGTGGTTGAACATGTTTAAAATAGTAGCTAAATGTCTCTCATATCCTTCCATAGCACTTTCAGCTAACCAAGAAATCTCCGCACGGTCCCTTGACTTTCTAAAAGTAGCTCTGAAATCTTCCTGAAATCACAATCTTAAAAGCAAAGACAAGAACATAGTGCTGTAGTAGAAACATTAAGTGTAAAATAAAAGTATGCACTTGCGCTATATCCACTACTAGAATACCATTGAACATGTCTGTTCAACCATGTCCAACTAAAGGTAAAACAACACCAATGAGCGCGACCAAATCATGGTATCTATTATTTGTATGTTGTCTAACAATTCCCAATCATGGTCCTGGAACACAGCACCACTACAATGAAGTCAATGCAAACAGTGTGTTGTACAGCTCATTGGCCAACACTGTATCCACTATGCCAACAAAAGCTCTCGTAACATATTGGAATAAATCTGAAATTTATGGAAATTAATCTGTTTATTGATTCAATAAATTCTAGCTAACAGCCAACACTCTGCTGAATGTCTTTCCGCTTTAAAGTATTTCAAAAATAGTTATTACTGTCAAGTTGTTCATCTAGAAAAATTATATTCCTCTAATATATTGTGTAAATATTTGACAGTGAGCACTATAACAGAGTGATAATTGTCAACACGTAAACATACAGAACAATTTGATGCAAGGATGGAGAGAAAGTGACAACGGAAAATATGGGGTTGATAGAAGAGACGGGGAAAAATAACTAAAAAATATAACGGTATAAAAAGGCTTATTTAAGAAAGAAGTGAAAGAAAGAAGAGTTAGATGCATATACAGATGTATAGGTTTATAACTTGAGTATATGCATGAGAGAGTGTGTGCGTGTGTCTATACATAGACGTATATATGTACACACCAATAACTCACATATACACATCTATGTTCTTATCTTATACACATATTCAAATAAATCTATACATAGATTCATTTATTACAAGCAGTCTCTAAATATAGACTATTATGTAGTTTAGCTTCTCTGTCTTTCATTTGTACTCTCGCTTTCTCTCTCTTTCTCTCAAAATCTATCTACCTAATATATGTACGTGTGCGTGCGCGCGTTTGTGGATATATATATATATATATATATATATATATATATATATATATATATATATATATATATATATATATACACACACATATATAGATTGAAATAGAGATAGAGAGATAGATAAATAGATAGGTAGATTTATAGATCTATAGATAGATATCACAAACTAAATGTATCAAAAGAAGTGTATATTTTGATACTAACTAATTGGATGCAATATTTCTAACAATACATATACATATATTTCTCTAGCTAAGGCATCTCTCCCAGCACGCTCGCACATACACAATTATATGTACAAACACTCACACATACATCCCTGCACACAGTTATATATGTGTATTTATGTATGTGGGTAGGTGTCTGTGTTTGCGTGGGTGCATTTGATTTAGCTTTCTGTTGGTCCATTAGGAAAATGTGGGTTGTTGGCAAAAATGTTTCTTTTTGAATGGAGTTCTACAGTAACACGTCAACAAAGAACCTTTGACTCTCTAAATGCAAATTGAAAAAAGATACTCCATAAATCTACAGCTGAGATTTTTATTTCCTTTAATATGTGGTAATCAATAAATCGTATATTTTATGGAGGTGTGATAAAAAAATAGTTGTTTTAAATTATTGAGAAGTATCAGTCCTTTTAGAATATTCATTTCCGACATAAAATCTTAAAGAATTGATTTCTTATCACTAAACATATGTCCACAATTGTTGCTAGAAAACATTGTTATTAGTCACTAGAATTGGACACAGGGGAAAATGAAGGCAAGAATATTTGTTATTTGTAACTATTAAGTGAATTAGGAAGAGTATTCTGCGGATGGTACCAAGAGCGAAATGTACGGTTTTGTGAGTTTGGATTGGATTCAGCTGACTGGACTTTGGGCAAGTGTTCTATACAATTGTCTCTGGTCGACCCAAGTTGTGTGGCAGAAACTGTGTGGAGGTCCGAGACAGGGACCATGTCTCTTTTTCAAAGGATCGTTGTAAACCACTGCCCGGTTTAACACCACTGCACCGGTATTTGAAGACTTTATGACATACATTCAGCTTGTCAATAATTTCCAGCTTTCTTCCCATAAATGTCTGAGGACGTGACAATGCTCATGGACACGTCTTGACTTTCTCTCACGAAGTTATATAAAACCACTGCAATCAGTCTCATCAGCGTAGAAAATTTACCTGATATCCAAATCTATGCATGAAGACATCCCAGAAAGCTAAAAGAAACATGCCTTCATGCAAACTACAGTTTGCGACCGCACATTCTGTTTGTCATGCGTTGTAGTCTTATATTAAAACAAATAAAGTCTCACTTTAGTGAATTCTCTATCCCAAACTCTACCCTAATTTATCCAGACGGTGAAAAAGAGTTAAAAATCTATCTACAAGTATTTCTCAGAATCTAAATTACATGTTCTGCATGCAGATACAAGCAATCTTGTGTTTATCCAACAATGACCTCTAATGCGTGAACAGTTCTCTATGTTTGACAGCTTATTCACTCGTTAGTTGATGCGCTAAAGAACCAAAATGTTTATTTTTATATCTTCAAATATCTCCCTCTGCAAGTTAATGATATAGGTCAAAAACCTATTTTCGGTAAAAAAAAAAAATTGAAATACCTGTCTTCTCATAACAACTTTAATCCCTCTGTGACCACCATAGCAATTTCCAGATAGCTATTGTAAATTGAAGTACGAAGATATGAAATAAGATCTCCAGGTTAGACATCTAACTTAGTTCATTAGAAATTATCAATATGGAGTAGAGATAGACTGAATAAAGTATATACTACGACGACATGCCCACTCTAGCTGCTACACATTTTTCTTTTATCTTCTGTGTACAAGTGCAAAAGGATAGGCTTTCACTCCTCTTTAAATAAGAATCTCAGAGTATTACGCAAAGAAAAATTTAAAAACAAACAAAAACAATCATCAAAACTAATGATGTATGAAATTAATCCAAGCAACCGATTCTCTGCTAATCATAGAAAAGATTTCTCCTTTGATCAATTACAATATTGAGAGGGTTACGAAACCACTAAACGATCTGATAAAAACATAAGCCACCACACTTTCTTTATATAATAACTTACTGCTTTTCAGAAAAAGGAGTAGAAAATGCTTCATATTGCCCTAATACTTTCTACTATAGGCACAAGGCCTGAAATTTTGGTGGAGGGGGATAGTCGATTACATCGACTCCAGTGCGCAACTGGTACTTATCTCATCGACCCCGAAAGGATGATTAGCAAAGTCCGACTTCGGCGGAATTTGAACTCAGAACGTAGCTGCATTTCGCCCGGCGTGCTAAAGATTCTGCCAGCTCTTCACCTTTCAATTAATCCAAATCACATAGTGTTATGAAAGACACAGAGATGAAACGGAATCATTTCGAGAAACACGTTTGTGTTCTCAAGTCAACATCGTGTTAAGGTTGACTTGTGGTTAAACAGCAACGATAATCTTAAACAATATACAGCTAACATTAGATTTCAATTTAAATTCAATGTTTAAAACTCTTTGACAATCTCTCAAGACAGCTAATCATTTTCGGTGACAAACTCTCAAGACAGCTAAATACTCTTTGAATATTACAGAAAGAATTAAAAAAAAAAAAATCAAAGCTAATAACGTACGAAATACATCATTAATTTTGATAATTTTTTAGTGAAGCAGAGACTGTCTCACAAAAATAGAGCTGTTTGCATGGAGTTAAATAAAGCTACAGTTCGGAACAACACCTATAAAATACAGGACAACATCTCTTCAATCGAATATAGCAAAACTCCCTGAAATTATCATAGCACTTTAGTAGTAAAAAGCACAGTAGGTAATGTAATTATAGATACATTATATCCGAATTTCATTTAAAACAATTGAGACTTCCATGCCTCGAACATCTTGCGTCAAAATGGCAAGAACAACCGCCACAACACTTCGTTTCCTCTAAATGGAAGATGTAAATGCAGGTCTCACATTTAACAACCTATACATATTTACGATCTTTGACTTGGAAAATGTTTATAACATAATTTCTATTAATTTAACGCCACCAACTCCTAGAATGTAGACACGAGAAGTCTTGGAATATTCTTGACAAATTTAAGACTGTCACAAGTAATCGTCTACCTGACATGCTTTGAAGGAATTTCGCGAACTTAATCAACTTCTAATGAGGGGAATTTACTTGAAAATATCATTCAATAATTGCTAATTCAGCTGAACACGCATTGCAATACATACATACAAACATACATACATATATGCACACAATTATATACATGCATATATATCGACACATACACAAAAACAAATGTATACACACACACACACATATATATATGTATGTATGTATATATGTGCATAAATATATATGTATATGGGCAGGCTCTCCGTCAGTTGCGACGACAAGCATTCCAGTTGATACGATAAATGCAACAACCTGTTCGCGAAACAAACGAGTGAGCACTCCGCAGAAACACGTACCTTTGACGTTGTTCTCAGAGAGATTCAGCGTGACACAGAGTATGACAAGGCTGACTCATTCAATTAGAGATAAAACACATTTTTACCAGATGAATAGACTTGAGCAACGGGAAAAAATAAAATGGCATTCTCAAGGACACAGCGCGCCGCTGGGATCTAACTCAGTACCTAACGATTCATTCTGTGTCACGCTGAATCTCGCTGAAAACTACGTTAAGAGTGTGTTTGTCTGTAGAGTCTTTAATCACTTTCACGTTAATTACACAAGCAGGCTGTTCTCTTGATCGTATCAACTGGAACACTCGTCGCCGTAATCGACGGAGAGCCCCCTCCATATATATATATATATATATATATATATATATATATGAAGATAAAAGAGAGAGAAGAAATGAGAGTCGAAGCCAAAAACGATGCATAGTTAAGTCATATATTTTTGTTTTATTGCCCTCTATTCGTTTAAATTTTAAAATACAAAATGACCTTTTAAAAGTCAAAGATCTATAAATATAATTGTTACTATCCGAGTCAGAAGATATTGAAAATATTTAAATTTAGTAAAGAAGAAGTGGCGATAAAGTCTAAGGCCATACATCTTATTTACTCACTGTTTTCGACTTAGTATGAAAAAATAGGTGCCAGAAGGTAGATTCCTACGTTAGCTTTGTAGCAAATGAGATCAGAGAAAACCTTCAGGTGGCACAAACTGTGACCTTTTATCCGTTGAGTAGACTGGAGCACCGTGAAGAAATAAAATGACTTCTCAGGATCAAACTCAGTATCTAACGATTCATTCTATCTCACGCTGAATCCAACTGAAAACTGCTTTAAGGTATTCCTATACCTATTATTTTTTTTTAATATTTGACATGGCTCGACTGAATCCAAATATGTAAGCAAACGATTCCGCTCAGTAAATTGAACCAGCCTAATTACTGCAACTAAAAGAATGCAAATTTCTTTTGTCTAAAAAACTACTCTGACCATGCATTGATCTTCACCCGACTGGATAAACATATTATCTACCTCTCCTTCTCTGCTATCTCCCGCTATACTGCCTTTTTGTTTTTTCTGCCTATGCACTCATTTACACCGCAACTAGCTTGCGTGTACCATGATCCGTCCACTGGATAAATCACTCCTCAAATAGCATATGTCTAGTTGATAAAGCAAATCAAGTCACCGTCAATATTTTTTTCATCTTACTCCAAAAGAAAACGGAAATTTTGTTATACTATTTTATTCACTTACTTTTACATGTTCAGACTTTTATTGCCTTCAAAGTATTCTTCATTTGATGCAATGCTTCGGCCCAGGCGTG
>NC_142930.1:23835284-23842784 GCF_046866305.1 Octopus bimaculoides | reverse complement strand
AATAGGTTTCTTTAGATTTTAAGCTCAAATATAGACAACTGTATCTATGTGAATTGTGTAAAATATTATAAAGTTTAGACGACGTTTCGAGATCATGCGGTTCCAGATTCGATCCCACTACAATCCGACGTCTTTAAATATATAAATATATTCAATAGTATACAACTGCATTACTTTGAGTAAAATATATTGTCGGTTTTGTAGATTAAAACTGCAAGGAAATATGTCATATATATACACACACATACGAGTTACTGTGAGGATAAGTAAGTTGTCTTGCTACGAAGTGTATTCTATACGGAGAATACCTTTGATCTCTCTTACTCTTTCTGTACACACACACACACACACACATACACACATGTATATATACAGAGAGAGAGAGGCAAGAATGGAGTACAAATTTCAAAGGTCAAATTCTTTTGTCAAATTAAATCAGTTCGCATCATAGGCATATTAGTATACAGTATCAATTCAAGTACAAATATACAAAAATGAAAGCGTACAATGCATACATGTTCCTGCATTAAAACGTTCGGTGTTAAGAATTCAAATTTTAAGAATCGATGAAGAAGTTAGAAGGCAGGAATCTAAGGAGGGGTGGTATACAATAAATTAGGAGGAATCTTTAGTGAGTGTGTATATATATATATATATATATATATATATATATATATATATATATAGTGGGTTGGTGCGTAATTATTGCGGCGTTTTTCAATAAAATTTTATTCAACAATAACATGTAGCAAAAACATCTTTAATTGAGCATTCCGGAGCATATTCACCATTTACTTCAAATACTGCTTTCCATATGCTTGGCAAACCGTCAGACCGTCATTTAAAGATGTTTCTGCCAAATATTGTTATTGCTTTTGTTAGATAAAATTTGTTGAAAAGAAGCCGCAATAATTATGCACCAACCCAATATATATATATATATATATATATATAAGCAATGTTAATTCTCTAAATGAAGTATTAACAGTAACTGCACGATAAAGTGTAGTATATTGCCACTTAAGTGTGGCTGACCCCTAGGGGTGGATGTTACTGTTGCTTTTAGCCCCAGGAGGACATCTCCTCCAGCTGGCTTATCGACACACGACTGTGTCCTGTTTGCCAAGGGAGTTATCCCTCTCACCACGACCAGCAGCACGAACGTATCCGGATTTCAGGGTTATTTCCCTTCTTCGGCGTTCGACAGCTGATGACCTTGGTGAGAGAGAAAAACCTGGCAAAATCTTATATCTTCTTTTCCAGTGACATTCTTCACTGATATTGAAAAGGTGAAAACAAGCAATGTTAATTCTCTAAATGAAGTATTAACAGTAACTGCACGATAAAGTGTAGTATATTGCCACTTAAGTGTGGCTGACCCCTAGGGGTGGATGTTACTGTTGCTTTTAGCCCCAGGAGGACATCTCCTCCAGCTGGCTTATCGACACACGACTGTGTCCTGTTTGCCAAGGGAGTTATCCCTCTCACCACGACCAGCAGCACGAACGTATCCGGATTTCAGGGTTATTTCCCTTCTTCGGCGTTCGACAGCTGATGACCTTGGTGAGAGAGAAAAACCTGGCAAAATCTTATATCTTCTTTTCCAGTGACATTCTTCACTGATATTGAAAAGGTGAAAACAAGCAATGTTAATTCTCTAAATGAAGTATTAACAGTAACTGCACGATAAAGTGTAGTATATTGCCACTTAAGTGTGGCTGACCCCTAGGGGTGGATGTTACTGTTGCTTTTAGCCCCAGGAGGACATCTCCTCCAGCTGGCTTATCGACACACGACTGTGTCCTGTTTGCCAAGGGAGTTATCCCTCTCACCACGACCAGCAGCACGAACGTATCCGGATTTCAGGGTTATTTCCCTTCTTCGGCGTTCGACAGCTGATGACCTTGGTGAGAGAGAAAAACCTGGCAAAATCTTATATCTTCTTTTCCAGTGACATTCTTCACTGATATTGAAAAGGTGAAAACAAGCAATGTTAATTCTCTAAATGAAGTATTAACAGTAACTGCACGATAAAGTGTAGTATATTGCCACTTAAGTGTGGCTGACCCCTAGGGGTGGATGTTACTGTTGCTTTTAGCCCCAGGAGGACATCTCCTCCAGCTGGCTTATCGACACACGACTGTGTCCTGTTTGCCAAGGGAGTTATCCCTCTCACCACGACCAGCAGCACGAACGTATCCGGATTTCAGGGTTATTTCCCTTCTTCGGCGTTCGACAGCTGATGACCTTGGTGAGAGAGAAAAACCTGGCAAAATCTTATATCTTCTTTTCCAGTGACATTCTTCACTGATATTGAAAAGGTGAAAACAAGCAATGTTAATTCTCTAAATGAAGTATTAACAGTAACTGCACGATAAAGTGTAGTATATTGCCACTTAAGTGTGGCTGACCCCTAGGGGTGGATGTTACTGTTGCTTTTAGCCCCAGGAGGACATCTCCTCCAGCTGGCTTATCGACACACGACTGTGTCCTGTTTGCCAAGGGAGTTATCCCTCTCACCACGACCAGCAGCACGAACGTATCCGGATTTCAGGGTTATTTCCCTTCTTCGGCGTTCGACAGCTGATGACCTTGGTGAGAGAGAAAAACCTGGCAAAATCTTATATCTTCTTTTCCAGTGACATTCTTCACTGATATTGAAAAGGTGAAAACAAGCAATGTTAATTCTCTAAATGAAGTATTAACAGTGGTGAGAGGGATAACTCCCTTGGCAAACAGGACACAGTCGTGTGTCGATAAGCCAGCTGGAGGAGATGTCCTCCTGGGGCTAAAAGCAACAGTAACATCCACCCCTAGGGGTCAGCCACACTTAAGTGGCAATATACTACACTTTATCGTGCAGTTACTGTTAATACTTCATTTAGAGAATTAACATTGCTTGTTTTCACCTTTTCAATATCAGTGAAGAATGTCACTGGAAAAGAAGATATAAGATTTTGCCAGGTTTTTCTCTCTCACCAAGGTCATCAGCTGTCGAACGCCGAAGAAGGGAAATAACCCTGAAATCCGGATACGTTCGTGCTGCTGGTCGTGGTGAGAGGGATAACTCCCTTGGCAAACAGGACACAGTCGTGTGTCGATAAGCCAGCTGGAGGAGATGTCCTCCTGGGGCTAAAAGCAACAGTAACATCCACCCCTAGGGGTCAGCCACACTTAAGTGGCAATATACTACACTTTATCGTGCAGTTACTGTTAATACTTCATTTAGAGAATTAACATTGCTTGTTTTCACCTTTTCAATATCAGTGAAGAATGTCACTGGAAAAGAAGATATAAGATTTTGCCAGGTTTTTCTCTCTCACCAAGGTCATCAGCTGTCGAACGCCGAAGAAGGGAAATAACCCTGAAATCCGGATACGTTCGTGCTGCTGGTCGTGGTGAGAGGGATAACTCCCTTGGCAAACAGGACACAGTCGTGTGTCGATAAGCCAGCTGGAGGAGATGTCCTCCTGGGGCTAAAAGCAACAGTAACATCCACCCCTAGGGGTCAGCCACACTTAAGTGGCAATATACTACACTTTATCGTGCAGTTACTGTTAATACTTCATTTAGAGAATTAACATTGCTTGTTTTCACCTTTTCAATATCAGTGAAGAATGTCACTGGAAAAGAAGATATAAGATTTTGCCAGGTTTTTCTCTCTCACCAAGGTCATCAGCTGTCGAACGCCGAAGAAGGGAAATAACCCTGAAATCCGGATACGTTCGTGCTGCTGGTCGTGGTGAGAGGGATAACTCCCTTGGCAAACAGGACACAGTCGTGTGTCGATAAGCCAGCTGGAGGAGATGTCCTCCTGGGGCTAAAAGCAACAGTAACATCCACCCCTAGGGGTCAGCCACACTTAAGTGGCAATATACTACACTTTATATATATATATATATATATATATATATATATATATATATATATATATATATATATATACATACATATATATATATATATATATATATATATATATATATATATAAATATATATACATATATATATACATATATATATATATATATATATATATATATATATATACATATATATATACATATATATATATATATATATACATATATATATATATATATATATATATATATATATATATATATATATATATATATATATATACATATATATATATATATATATATATACATATATATATATATATATATATATATATATATATATATATATATATATATATATATATATATATATATATATACATATATATATATATATATATATATATATACATATATATATATATATATATATATATATATATATATATATATATATATATATATACATATATATATATATATATATATATATACATATATATATATATATATATATATATATATATATATATATATATATATATATAAATATATATATATATATATATACATAAGAAAAAACATGAAAAAAAACGCGAGGACGTGGAATAAGTACAATGTTATTGGACTCTCAGGAAAGGAAAGAAAAGAAAGAGGATTTAACGTTTCGATCAGAGATCTTCGTCAGAAATATAGGAAAAGCCCAAAGAAGGGAAGACAGAGAAGGAAAATCGCCAACGATGCACACGCGGTCACCTTGTAGAATTCAAGTTGTAACTACTGCAAAAGGCGGTCCTACTCCATATTAAAATTAATTTGTTTGAAATATTAAGGTGTTTCCATTATTTTGTCCAACCGCTGTAAATAAATAAATCGATAAATATTTATATATATAGATGGGGGGGGGGGTCCTGGTTCAGTCCCACTGCGTGGCACTCGGCCAAGTGTTTTGTACAATAACCGCGAGACCACCAAAACAGTGTGAGTAGATTTGGTAGATGAAAACTAAAAGAATATATATATATATATATATATATATATATATATATATATATATATATATATATATATATATATATACGTACGTTTTGGGTCATCCCATAAATAATGCCTTTTTCTATACCTCTTTTGTTTTTCAAAATTGAGATAAACAAAATTCTTTTTTAATCTATTATATACTTTCCTTCATTTTCTGCAATGCTCTTCCATCTGTCTCGTAGGCTTGCAAGGCTCCTCTTCCAGAATTCACTTGTCCGTGACGAAAAATATTCCTCCAGTACTGTTCTGACTTCGTCTACAGAATTCATATTTGTTCCGTCCAAATGATTTTGAAGACTGCGGAATAAATGATAATCAGATGGGGCATCGTTTCCTATTCAAACTGCTTCAGACTTTTCACTGTCATCCTCGCTGTATGTGGCCGAGCATTATCCTGATGGAAGAACACCTTTCGGCTTGAGACCAAAGATAGTCGTTTTTCTTCTAGCGCTGACTTAAGCTGCCCAAGCTGCTCGCAGTAGATCTCTTTTGTCATTATTTGGGTTAAGTTTAAAATTTCAAAGTGGACTAAACCTTTCATATCCCACCAAATATATAACAACACCTAACGTGACTGTAGACCTTCTTTAGCCTGGGGTACCGGTGTTTCTCCTTTCCCCAGCCACTGTCTTCTCCTTTACCTATCCGCTTGACATTTTTATAGAAAATCCATTTCTCGTCACAAGTTACTATTCAGTCCAAAAAAGGTTCATTCGTGAGATGTGACAGCAAAGAAGAGCACACATATACTCTCTGCGCACTATTAGATTCGGAAAGTTTGTGAGGAACCTATTGACTCAATTTACTGACTTTTCCGATGGCACGCAGGTGTCGATGACTAAATCCAAGCTTTTCTGCTAATTCCTCAACAGTTACGACAGGATTTTTATTCCACCAGGGTTTCAAGGACGTCCTCGTCGTGCTCTTCAGATATTTCAGGACGAGGCTCGTCTTCTAGGCTGTAGTTTCCGGTTTGGAATTTCTGGAACCGTCGTTGACAATGGGTTACGCTTAATTTCCGGTCCCCATATACTGCATTAATATTTCTCGCACTTTTCGCTGCGTTGTTACCTTGATTGAACTCATAAAACAAAATATGGTGAATATGCTCCTTTGTCGCTTCCATTATAGATTTAGAAAAAATAACTGTTAAAATCGAACTCCACTCTTCGAAACTTGCACGAAGAATAAGTACAAGGTATAGTTACTACCTGCGTTTATAGCAAGTTTATGCAGGTAGTTTATCCCTCCCCCACGACTTTTGAATCAGTAAGAAGGCATACCGTCTCAATGGGCATCGATGCAACGGCTTTGTAACCACTTTGCTGTGTTGTAATATTAATATCAATTAAATTCAACAATTAGATATTTCGAAGTAGTTTTCCATTGTTTGGCATGTCAACTAATCTTTTGTTGAGGTGTATTCATGGACGAAGATCATTCTGGATATTGTGTTTACGCCCACAAACAATATAACTAATACGACGAAGATATAAAATTGCGTCGGTTGGAGATACTTTTGTAGTCGACTAACAATCATTTGATTCTATTCTAACATCACTTCAGGAAATAAGAATAACAGGAAGACGTCAGGAAAACAAGAAACAAGAAAAATGTAAATTAGTCTATACCATCAGCAGTCGAACTCTTAACTAAAAAAAAAGATCTGCTAAAAGTGGACAGCAAAGCAAAGTTTATATTACCTTTTTATGTTATAAAAACTTATTATTTAGCATCAGTGGGTTTTTTTATGTGTTCATATTTATACTTCTAATTACAAAGTCTCTCTGTTCCTCACATACACACACACGTATATACATATACTTATATGCATACATACACCTAAACACACAGACACGTAAACACGTGCGCCCACACGCACACACACACAAGTATATATACACACAAACATACTGACACGTACACGAATACACACACACACACACACACACATTCGTGAATGTGCGTGTGTGCGTGTGTGTATGTGTAAAATACTTGGATCCCAACGTGCTTGGACCCACCTGCGAAATAGATTTATTGTGCTTATCGGATTTAAAAGACTTCAGGAATATTGAGTATCAGCATTTAAAATTGACAGCTGCTCCGATCTCTTTCAATTTGTAACGTCTGTACTCTGCTCACCTGAGCTCTTTAAAATCCGATAAACACAATAATTCTACGTTACTACCGCATCACATGCATAACCACCAGAAAAGTCATAAATGCAATAATAGAAATCCCTCTACATAATTTTCTTACACATTATTCTCATTTGCACAAAGTAGATATATTTGGGTAGATACATTACGATTGTTTTATATCTTTATTTGAATTGATTTGATTATTTTTTACTTGTTATACGTCACTTAATTATTCATCTAGTGACTACTTGAAATATTTTTACTCTCCCCGCACCTTACATTTTAAATTTTAACAGTTAAAACTAAATTAATATAATTCATTCATTTTATTTTAATTTTTTTTTTAATCTCTTACACAACATTTTATTAATCTAGCGACAACCTAATATATTCTTCACCTTTCACCGAAAGTACAATTGAAATACAACCCATTTATGGTTATAATCATTCAATC